>NW_017176451.1:1388752-1393677 GCF_001652005.2 Ceratina calcarata | reverse complement strand
AATCACAAGTTGAATAAAAAATTATAAAATTTTATTGTGTCGTTGTTGTTGCTTCCAATAATTTAGTTTTTTATATTCGTTACTATACCAAATAATTCGGGAGTCCTTTTAGGAAGACTCTAGTCTTGAGATCTGGAGATTGTTCACCTAATAGACGTGACCCACGTCCTTCTAAAACAACATGTTCCAGTTTTTCTAGGTCACCTCGTAATAGCCAAGTCTTCAACGTTGATGGATTCATCTGCACCTGAAAATTAAATTTAGTGAATTACACTATTTTTGTATGATGTTGCATAACATTCGTAAACATAAAAGAATTCAATTGAAAGAGAACTGTTATTCTTATTTTAGCATGTGACTATGAATTACGTTATTGATCCTCCATCAAGCAAATCTATGTTCAAGGTTCATATCGATGTGCAAATTGTTCGGTAGGGTGTGAGTTGACCATTAAATTGCTGCGCAATCTCTCTAATGAAAATGCGGAAATAATTACGAAGCAATTTTTAAGAAGTTAATTAAAGTGTAATGAATTATGTGAGAGAATTTCTTTGCAAGCTATTCCTAAAAATAAATTTTTTATATTTGCATTGAGAACACATTTACCACAGTATGTGATTTGATAGTAAATTACATTAATATCAATTTCAGTTTTGTATAATATTCTACTGAGCTTCAAAATTTTTCTAAAATTTGAATTGTTGTTCAAAATAATTCCAATAATATAAAAAATGTAAGTTGTAAAAAATTGTACTGAATAGAATAAGTATCCTATTGTTAAACGTTCAATCTATTTTTTGCCTGATAAGATTACCTTACGAAGTCGCTAGACCGAAGAGTAGGAATTAAATATTCATATTTCTCAAATAAATGCTTCATGATATGGCAATGAAAATAGATCTTGTATTCATTTCATGTTTCAAAATTTAATGTCTCAAATTAATATAGAATAAACGCAAGATATTAAAATTTTTCACAGCTTTTCTTTAATATATCTAATTAATTTAGCATTCATATCACTAACAGACCAATTTGAAGACTTCAATTAAGTACCTTCAAATTGGACACATTTTCTAATGCAATATTTAATAACTGAAGAAATTAATTGCACTCTCCAAAAGTTAAAGCATAACAAAACGAAAATTTGAGAAGTTAAAAATTAATGAAATTATTCCGAAAATGTTAGTGACTTGTAAAATATTTTAACGATTATAGAGCCTCGCAATTTCAGTTTTCCTGTTGTTAAAGTGACTGGTGAATCCCCCGGTTTATGGATCGCCTGTCACTTACGAAACTAAATGTAACATACACACACAAATAATTGATACGACGTTATCGTCACGAATCACACGTTTTATTTACGTCAAGTAATACGCAAAAGGAGGGAGAAACCAGAAAATGTTCAGTCATTGTATTCAAAATTATTTTGTTTACTTCAGTTATTCTTTTCAGTTTTAAGTAACTTCTACATTTAAATACAAACTTTATGCGGAAGGCATGTCATAAGAGACAGATAATTTTTGTGGCGATAAAGTAAAAATCTGAATCATGTTCATGAATCCGGTAATCATGTTCGCAATATTTAATTCCTTAATATATTGACTGTTATCTTCATAGAAAGAAAAACATCAAAAAGGAAAAGAAATCGGTTTATTCATACACGAGTGCACAGATTACAAAGACAAGTGTCTAAAAAATAGATTAGCAAACATAAGTGCGTGGGAAATTACGAAAGAACAAAGCATGTGCATGCACTAATCGTCGATCTTATCATTGCTCAATCCTTCGTTGCTTAACTTGTTCCCAAGAATTTACCTGGATTAACTTTGTGTCATGACATTCTTGATATTATGAGAGACTTGCGATGTTATAACAAATTTATTGACGCAAAGAAGAGAATAGAGACTAAATAGTGATCGCGATTAGTGACTAAATAGTGATCGGAAAAAGAGACCGTACGATACGAGAAAGCGTCGCGCGACGAATGAAGTCGACGTCAAGCGTCGCGACGCCACCTGCGCAGAGTAACCATAGAATTCATTGGGTCATCGAAGCTAAACACCCAGTGTATATGTATAAGAAAAAAAAGGCAAGGAACACTGTTTTTTAATAATAAGACGGATGAAGACATTCATATTAATAATTTTGGAACGAAATAACTGAGAATATTACACATAATAGGACAACGGATATCGAATTATCGAATACAGTAAATAGTTGTATTGCGTCGGAGAAAACGGACCTGTTGGATTGTTTTACTTTCTATTTGATTATCTATTCGTGGAACATGACGAATATTAATATTATAATTTTAAAGAATTGTAAAAAGTTAATTTAATGTAGCATGTAGAAGAGTAAGAAGTAACGCTGCAACTGTTGTCTGCTTGTACTACTTGCCCTACTTATTCTACTTGTCAATATCAGAAATCTTCTCCACTTTGCAGTCTATATTTACATCCCGTTTGATATCTTATTCATTTATTTTTTTAACGTATTTTATTTATGTTATATCTTGAACTTCTAATTGTAAAATAAAATAATTACATGAGAAAAAAGGGTTCAGAATCTTGTTGTTAGAATATGTAATACTATGTTTAGGCAAATAAGATAAAAGAGAAATCAGAGAAGAAAAAAACGGGAATCCTTGAATTTCGATTGAGAAAGTTAAACAAGGTTGACGCACAATCACTTGCCGGTGAATTCCCCTCGAACCGAAGCAGATATATGCATACATACATAAATAATGATCATTATCAGATTTGTGTAAACCCATAATTCTAATAGAACAGTTGCAAATTGCGTAAATTGTTCAATAAACATATCTCCTTCAATGAGATGTAACACATACACGTCATCAATGTGTTCGTGGTAAGCTTTTGAAAAAAGTTATGAGGAACAGTTAACTATCAACATATCACATTCTTACTTATTTCACTTTCTTTATTAATATAATTATTTTATGACAACATTCCTCATTTTTGGTGTAACTTAATGTTGTGGGACGTGTGACGAACGAAGAAAACTTTATGATTATGAAAAAATTAATTAGAGAAAAAAGAATTAGAGCGAGAACTTAATATTGTTGTAGAACTTGCATATATGTCTAAGTAAAGAATCTGCTACATATTTAAAAGAACTGTTATTTGTTCTAATAAATATTCATCATAGACGTTTAACGAATCTTTCCTTAACGGGAAGAATCCAGGGGACAAGACACGTTGGTATCTTTTATTCATCGTAAACATTTCCGTGAGTCCTGGAATCACTGCAGCCTAAGGATTATCGACTTTTGCGTTTCATGCTTGCAATATGTACCTCGACAATTGTTTTGTTCGTTTGCTTGTCGCTTACCTCGTTTATTTATTTAGCTCTAGCTTGACCGTCGAGATCAATATCTCTTTGGAGCAATGACACATTGATCATGCATATTGCGCGAATCTCGTGCCGATTGTGCCATCATTAATGAGATATTCAATAAATGAGACAACTACCGGGGAACACTCACGTAATTACGTGTATTCGTAGTTTTTTTGGTGTAAAAAAACATCTGACTTGATGAAAAGCGTTTAAATGCGAAAATATTTTTCAGGCACAGACATTTTCAATAACGAACAAAATTGATTGCATGAAACAACTTTGTATGTTCGATAAACACAACATATTTTTGTGTGGAAGAAGATTTATATATTAATATAAAATATGAGGAAAATCAATTATATTTAAATGTAGTATAGTAAGAATGATCGGACAGTAAGATCGAGGATTGTTCATTTTTGCCGATTTCTGCGATTTTCGATCTTATTATGCAACGTGCCACTTTAGTTTCAAGCCTCAACTCATTTCGATGAAATTATAGACTTACACTACCATTTAATAGCCACAAAAGTAAGAAGCTGTGCAGAGTATATAGTACATAAAAAAAGTGTAGCGCGGTGCATATACATATACTTCGTTTAACAAACCATTTTTATATCCTTTCATTTACGCTATTATTATAAAAAAGTTTCCAAGCCATAATTAACGAGCTCTTCATTACATAGATTGCATTGTGACAATTAGTAGCCATAACAAAAAAGATCTCACAAACGACGTATGAAAGCTAAGGTTTCTGCCGGTCAACTGGCAATGCGTACTTTGCTACGTGTCCCACTCAAACATAGTTTTCATTATTCAAGAAGAGTATGGCACAATACATACCACCTATACATCAAGTATGTATGCGTACAGAGAGTAATAAAGTTTTATGGTCACGATCAGTTGTGATATTTCAAAGAAGTCCGATTTCGAACTTTAACATTATTGGAATATAGAATGCTGTATTTGAAAAAATTACTTTTCTTTCAAACTAAAGGAAAATCAAAGACATTCTTATTTTGTAAATCATTTTTAAAATTCGATATTAATATAGAACGATATTGAAATAGGTAACTCTTTAAATTTTATTTTGTGAAAAAGTGCTCATTGATTTCCAATCTGCACTAAGTTAGACGATATGGAATAGACGGTATAGTCAAGCCAGTTGTCATAAATATGAAGAACTTAACGTGCTCGTTGATATCCTATAATTACGCTTGAAGTTTTCGTTTCTTATGTGCTCAACGTTGGAAGTATAGAACTGAAATATTCAGTGATACCTCCTCGCTCGATTTTTGAGGCATCAACAAATTTCGCAATCGTTGATTCATCAGCAGACGTTGCATTTTTTACGAACTGCAGCGAGCAAATGGGTCAATGCATTAATGTACTTCATGATCGATTTTGTGGTCGAACGTTATCATTTGTATCTGACAAAATGACAAAAAAGTTATTATCATTCATAATATTGCTCATTCCTTTTGCTTTTGCAAATGGTAATTCAGAACTATTTGTAAACGATTTTCTATATTTCATGGTTTTATTCCAATTGTGTAATACTTTTGTACAAT
>NW_017176451.1:1383057-1386320 GCF_001652005.2 Ceratina calcarata | reverse complement strand
TTAATATTATGTTCGTAAGATTTTGGATTCAACTGCGACCAAATATTGTGCATATTGAAAATAAAAATCATAAATTCTGTCTCAGGATTTTCTTGATGGAAGAGCTGAATTCGTAACTGTTTCCATGGATCTAGATTCAGGAATACCGTACGGTACAAAATTATGTATTCCTGAATTGAATGAAAAATTTCTACGACAGATTCCACTTCAGGTATTTACTACTTACGATTTGATATCATAGATTCTTCTCATAATTACATCATATTTCTTTAGGCCAGAGACAGAAGTCATTATGATGACGTAAAAATAAATTCACCTGATTTTTCTCACGTCGATATCTGTGTCAGAACCGAAGAAGATACTTACGACAATTCAGTGAATGGTTTGGTGACACTTTATGCGTAATTATTATTAACAGAAAATTTAATTTCATTTTCAGTAATTACATAAATAAGTATAATGAATATACAAAGATATATTTTTCACTTATAATGGAACTGTTTTTATTACTCTTAACTAAGTACTTAAATACAAGCATGTCATTGATGGCAAAAAAAAGTAGCATAACATAAAATATGGATACTACGATATGTATGTTCGAATAATTATATTGACGACCAACCAGGCCAAGTTTGAATCAGTTTGTAGAGGCTCTTGCCTGGGCAAGAAGTCGCCGCTGTTTGAGAATGGCCAAGCAGAGTGTACTGTTCTTTTATTTTTCCGATAGTCGTGCCATATGCAATCAAGTCTTGAGTTGCATTTATGGCTGCTGTGTTTGGATTATGATCTGCATGAAATTTTAACAAAATTAAAAATTGTCAATTATTATGTAAAAATTTAAGATAATAAAACAGCCTGCTTTCGTATACATATGTATATCGTCTGGACAAAAAGCCAGTCGATCTCGAGTTGGAGCGTGTGTGCGGACACACGCACATACATTAATAATATTTTTAAAGACAGAGTATTCAATCTTTATATCAATTTCATATTTCACAGTAATGAAAATTAATTTATTTTGTACTAATTTTATTATGATATTTAAGAATGGCTCTTACCAACGAAATTGCCTATTATACAAATTCCAATGCTCTTCGAATTATAAGGTTTCGAATGCGCACCATGTTTGTCCCATCCCCTTCCTTCGTAAACGTTTCCATCTTCCCCAACCACAAAATTATACCCTATATCGGTCCAGTTCTTTTCATCCATGTGATAGTTCTAAATACAATGATTATAAAAATTCAATTCTTTTTTCCATACATTTTTATGAAACTGGGTTAAACTCATGGAAAGGAAATTGCACAGATGCAATGTGAGCAATGTTTACTTAATTATCGTTTATTTTTTAATTAATTAAAAAGAAAATCTTCTGTTTTAAGATTTCAGTCTTAATCGTTCCTTTTCATCTCACGTTTCATAAAGGAAACATTGATTTAATCAATTAATCACCTGGAAACTTCTCACTCTTGCTTGACAAATCGCTTGAGTCGTACAACCATCAGTTGCTGAATGATGTATTACAACATATGGTGGAGGATTCACTGCAAGATTCTGTAGCTGACTCTTCGGTGCTCTGGCTCCCCAGTTTGATCTCGATATTATGTTTGGACGAACTAGAACCATCAAAAATATTGAAATTGTTAATAAATCAATGTTTCTCTCGAGTTATATTCTTAACATGATTTTTATGAAAACATTGAAAATGTTATATCATAATGTAACACTATTTTGGTCATTCTTTTTCTTCAGCTGCAGGCTTGTTAAATCGTGTTCAATGATTAGAATTCTGATGTGTTAACTGAAATAATGATTTCCTTTGAAAGATCGGATCGCGCAGATAATTTACGGTCACGAGAAATTGTTTTTTTTTCTAATCACACCAGTGGATAGTAATGCATAGGCACTGTGTGCAGTGTCATTGTGATGTGACGCAATGACAAAAATATCATTATAGACTTTCGAAGAGCACTTTATGTGAACATGTTACCAATCTACTAAGTCGTTTAATCGATTATCCGGGGAAGAACCGTCCACGTAATTTAAACGGTAATAACATGATGACGAATGAACATTCGTAACTTAATTATGTATTGCAACAAGGAACTTCCCCTTAAATATTTGTTAATGTTAATAATTATTTTACTTATAATAGGTAATTTTTTACAATAATAAATTATATGAAACAAATACCACGTCGCTCTTTTTAGAGCGATAATTTTTTGACGAACAACTATTTAAAAATTTAGTTGCGGTTGCGAAATTTACTTGATACAAATAAATGTACGATATGTATGATCGCAAATTAATTTTTAATTGCCATGAACGTAACCTATGTACATTGATACGTTATCATGTCATTGCCAAGTCTAATTTATTGTCAGTCTATCTTTATGAATCATATTTCGCAAATCAGACGGTCAGCTACGTATGTACTCGAGAAAAGATTCTAATACTGGTGAGATGAGAAAAAGATTTTTTACATTGAATTTCCATTTCATTTCAAGATGATTATAAAATTTCACTTGCACTATTCTTCGATGCAATAGAATATGAAGCTGTTATAAATTCACGATCAGATTATAATTATTACCGGGTATATTGTGATCTTCGAGAACATCACCGAACACTTGGCAGCTGGCTAGCATGAGAAGCACCGTTATTAATTTCTCCATCATCGTTGATTGAGATGAACTGCTACTGTGTTTTGTTACATTATACGAGCCACAACACTCGATGCGTCATAATTTCCTGATCTTTGATCACAAACGCAGAAGAGGGGATACATACGATACTCACATAGTTCAATAATACTTGTGTCACTTTCAAATGTGTAATGCTTAGTCAAACAAAAGAAAGAATAAACATTAAAAATGAATTTTATACATCTATTTACTTGGAAAATGGGGAATCTCGTCACTTTAAGTTTCGTGAATACATATAGAGTTTAGAGATTTCGCGTGTTGGTTTTCTATTTAAGGCTTGAGTTTAAATTGACACAAGTGCAATGATAGCGCATTTTTATCAATTTATTTTATCTGACTTAATTTTATACAAATTACCCTCACATTACATAGTTTCTTAAAAATATACAAGTATGACACTTTTATTGTGATACGATGGAATTCGGCCATCATGTTCCGAATAAGAATCAATAAAGACATACAGTAGACTCCCGTTTAACCGGACCACATTAATCTGAAAAGTATTAATTATCATTTCTTGGTATTTGCTTAAAACAATTAATATGCATATAAATATAC
>NW_017176451.1:1379561-1381175 GCF_001652005.2 Ceratina calcarata | reverse complement strand
ATGATATAATAATTGAAATTAATAATCGTAATATATATAATTTCTCTAACTCAATGGCTTCTCAAATTTTTATATTTACTTAGCAAATCTCATTTAAAATGTTTAAAAAGTTATTCCGTTTTAAAAGGTGTCGGGATATTTTTGTGATCCACAATGATTTTCACAATGAGTACGTTCACTCACACTTTTAAAATTGATTGAACTATAAAACACTTACTACTAAAATCACCAATAATACATATTCCAATGCTCTGAGTGTTATAACCAGGTGCATGTGCTCCGACATAATCCCAGCCTCGACCCTCGTAAACGTTTCCGTCCTCGCCAATAACAAAACTATATCCGATATCGAACCAGTGTCGATCGTCGATATGGAAATTTTGATATTGCCTTACGATGGCGGAACACGTTTTTTCATCGTAACAATATTTAGGCTCTCCTCCGTGATGAATTACCACGTAAGGTGTTGGCGTTACTTCCAGCAGTTCTCGTTCTACTGGTTGCCTAGCATGCCAGTTTTGTCTACTGATGATGTTTGGAACTACTGCGCATAATTAAAATTTTACTATTCAGATTTCTATAAATAGAACTAACATAAACAGCTGAGAACAAACGCACTCTTGGGCAGAATAAGATTCATAAGCTTCGGATAAATTGGTCAAATGTATCTACGTCTGACACTTGTGATTTGAACTTAGTGTATGTAATAATAATTTAAATATTGCTGAATGTTTTGACTCAAACATGATGGAATACGTTAACAATTTAACACCTTTTTGTGGATTTATGGTATTAATAGAAAAGGAGATTGTATAGCAAGTGAAACGTTTAAATCATGAATTTTCTTACAGTCACTTCTCTATGAACGATATTTGAATTTCATATCTAATATGATTAATTATCTAAACTCCGTTGGAAAAATTATGAGAGTATAATTGAAATATTCCATTCACCGTCATTTTTGAGATTAGCACAGTCGAGCGGAATGCCTAATACGATTTCCATTGATAAAAATGAAGCGAATGTAATCACTGTAGCTAGCACAGAACATTTCATAATGCCCAACATTGTATTAGTTCGTATCCACTGTAAAATGTAACTGAATGACTATCGAGCAACGTCGGCTTTTAAACGAAAAATTGAACGTGACGGGAAAGTCCCTCTTCAGCGCACGCTGAGTCTTTTAGCCCTCTCCCCTCTACGAAAGGTTTTATCATAAGAACGAAAAAGACATCAGTAAATTCGCTAGAATCTCCGGTCGATTAGTACCTCCAATATAAAGAAAATAGACATCGATTTGCAATCTATGATTGAGAAAAAGATTCGAAAGATAAAAGAATGATACAGATTGCATTGTTAAAATGATAAGATCTTAGCTTGATAAAACCACAACTATTTTGTTGACACACAACAATGTTACGCAATTTCTTACAGGTGAATTTATTTAAATGTTCGATTAGTTCATTCACTCATTTTTTTCTAAGAAACGAAAGATTCTTAGTTTAAAGAAAAAGAAACAGTATTTTAGTTATCTCGTTGATATTCGTGTTACTAATTTTTTTATCGGTTACACATTGATTGAATTGGTTTTGATAATCCAGAAAGGAAGATCAT
>NW_017176451.1:1374117-1377978 GCF_001652005.2 Ceratina calcarata | reverse complement strand
TCGGCATTAGAAATTGCAAAAGAATATGAACCTAATGATTATATGGAAAATATAATATTTCCTGGTTGTAAATTGAAATTATTACGAACCGAGACGGCTTTGAATGACTTGAAAAAAGAAAATTATGCAAGTATCATAGAAGCAGAATCACAACATTCTGATCTTATACCTGCGAAATACGAAGGTAGTTCATATTCGGTTTATTTTTTTTACAAAATTTCCGAATCGTGCATTCATGACCAATGTCAATTAATATTAAAAGAGAAACGAAAATTCGCCATTAAAATAATAACTATTGAACTCTCTTATTAAGGTGGTTTAAAAATCTGGGAATGCAGTTACGATTTAGCACATTATTTATTTGAGAACAACGTTGATTTACAAAATAAATGTATTTTGGATTTGGGATGCGGTACTGGTATTGTTGGCCTCATTGCTCTTCTAAAAAATAGCATCGTTCATTTTCAAGACTACGTCTGTATTTGTACAAATATACATATAAATCGTATGAGTTATATAAAGTTCCATGTACGAGAAAAAATTACATTTACAGAATGTAGAAGTGATTAAGACCGTAACGATTCCAAACGTGTTGTTAAATATCGATGATCGGAAAAGCATCGTAAAGAGATGTCAATTCTTTTGCGGCGACTGGGAATCGTTCACAAAATTAAATAATTCGGACAATGAGACTGAGTTGATAAAGTACGATATAATTTTTACAAGTGAAACCATTTATAATCCCGATAATCATAGAAAACTGTATGAAGTTTTTAAACGAAAACTCAAACAAGAGGGTGTCGGGCAAGTAAAATTATTAAAGTGTTAAATTAAATTATTGTGTGAATAAAATATAACTTCGGATCACATAATGTTCTTAGATTTATTGCCGCTAAAACTTATTATTTCGGTGTTGGAGGAGGAATGAGGCAATTTCAGAATCTCATAGAGGAAGATGATATCTTTAATATCGAAATAGCATGGAGAAGTAAAGAGGGTAACTAATTACTTTACTTGCACATTATGTATATGCATAAATATGTACAGTAATTTATGAAAGTTTTTGAACATTTAGTATAAAAGAGAGAATCTAATCACGCGTACAAATGACACATGGTTTATTGTCAGTATAGTATATCGTAAGTATATTCGTATAATTATGTATTTGACATTATTACAGTATTGTAAGAATAATTACATATTTATGTGCATCGTCTACATATTTGCAATATTACAACTTCTATGCACATTCTTATATGTAAATAATACAAAGTTTATCAATTCCTTCATATTATTATAATACACAACAGTAAAATTTTGGGAAAATACTGTACAATACATATGATAGTTATATTAATAAAAATATCTTATGATAAATGTCCAAATACTTTCGTCATCCACTATAAAAGTACAATATATTACAATTTTATCAACAAGCATGAATCTTATATATACATATATATAATTTTAGGCGTGCAAAGAGAAATTCTAAAAATTACAAGAAAGCAACAACCTTAACCAGAATCGCAATTTCTCAGCCACCTATTAAACAAATGTTGTATTATTTATATTTTAACATAAAATGTTTCGTCACGATTATGGAGATAGTCTTTCGTAAACCCATCCATTAACTCCCTGATGAACGAGTACATTATCGATCTTTTCGTTCGATTTAAGCCGTCTAAAACGAATTCTATCATGTAAGCGATCGCTTTGTCCTTGCCAAAATTCTATGGAATGTGGAATGATGATGTATCCTCCCCTGTAAATCAGATTAGATTATTCTTGTGCACCTGCTTCCGATATTTCCCCGAATTGTTATGCAGCAATTAATTACCACCAGTCGGGTCTTTTAACTTTGCCTTCCGGACATTGAGCTATTAATTCTCTCTCCTTTACGATGAGTGTCTGCCTACTCGCAATCATGCTGCTCTGTCTACTAGTTATTGATCCTATTTGATTAGAATACGGCCGGCTTTGAAAGTAACGATCCGAATCTTCCGGAGAAGTTTTTTGCACCTTGCCCTCTATACGCACCTGATTGAAATAAGAGATTTTAAGATAAAACATTCTTATTTTTATAGCAGTGATAAGTAGTAACGTTTCTTACGCTTCGCCTTAGTGGTTCCCAGTAGAAAGTTGCCGCTGCATTTGGATTTTCAGCCTGTAAAGATTGTTTACAATACTTTAAAATAATTATTTACTAATTTATTACAATATTTGCAATAATTTATCCATTTATACATGTATGTACATCTTGGACATTTGAAATACTTACTAGCTCTCGGCCTTTCCTGCTTTCATAATTGGTATAAAATTTGAAACCTTCTGTACTATAGCCTTTAAGTAATACTGCACGCACAGATGGGATTCCATGTCTAAAAAATCAACACCTTGTAGTATCCTTAAGGTGTATTAAATCAAACCACTTGTTTAATATTACTTAGTAGCTGTAGCGAGCATCATCGCATTAGCTTCAAAAATTTGTGGTGTATTACAAGCATCATCGAACCATGCTTTGAACTGTCCAATGGGTTCCTTGCTTACGAGCTGGTCTTCCGTAAAAGTTTCATTTTTATCTTTGTATTTAATTCGCATGCCTAAACGAAATATCAAATAGTTTTATCACTTTTCCCATGAATTTCCGGATTCGAAAACATTTTATAGTAACGTCCACTTTGTATAATAATATTTTGCAACGCCATTTGTGTTTATAATATCTATAGTTTCGAATGTAAATTTTCGATAATTATCCAGGAACTTCATCGATTTCAATGTACTTGAAATATGTATGTTGTCAAGGCCATCATCATTCTGAATAACTTTTGGAAGCTGAAACCGAGTGACGGTGTCAGAATCCTGATCTCGACAACATATTTCAAGTTCATTATTTATACACCTCCTCCTGAATAATTACGTAAACTTTTATTAGTTTGTTTAATTTACCACGTCATTAAGTATGCCTTAATTAAACGATATCTTCACAGCGACAATCTGACTCCGTAAAAAATGCACGTTTCAGCAGAATATGAAACACGACGGAGCTGATATGAAACGCGAAGGACGACACACAACTCTTCACTCACAAAATTACGAAATAAACTAATTTACTTTAATAAAGATATCGCTCGCCAATCTGGTAAGAGGTATCGTACGTAAAAAGAAAAACGAAAAGAACTAAAAAATGAAAGCAAGACACTAAAATCAAGCAGTCTTGCTGACACTCTAGCTTAAAACATATTAATCATAAACAATTTCGAGCCAACATTCAGTTTATCGAGAGTAAAAACAATGTGTCGTAGTCCTATTGCGTTCTGTCAAAGAATTTTGTATATTAGAAACCTAATGCATAGTTTGTTGAGTGAGTCAGGACACAAAAAAGAATCAAATTTGCACGACGATAATTAAAGAGGACAGGGACGTAGATATTTCTCAAGTAAGTACTGTAGGGAGCTGATGAAATAAAAAGTGCACAAGAATAAGGAGCAATTAACAATGCGAACTTCAATGATCTGATACTTTTTAAATATGTCCCTGATATTAACAGATGCTGAACATTTATTGATCAGTTGTGGCCATTGTATTTCTTTACCCATGAATTTTTTGTCTTTTTTAGTACTTCGACCAATTGATCAAACTGATAGGTCAGGTACTCAAGAAGACATTCAAGTGTCTTTCATACTCTTAACTGAATATTACAATAAGAAAAGGAAACTAAGATCAGAACTAAGTACGGCCTGGAACAATAATATTTTTGTTACATTTTAATTGTTCGTGAAAGCGCTGACATACGTCAAGATATTAATCGATTAGGAACGTTGCCACTTCGTGGTATGCGTAAATTTGCACTTTCAAAAGTCA
>NW_017176451.1:1370811-1371562 GCF_001652005.2 Ceratina calcarata | reverse complement strand
AAAGATAAAATTACCTCCAATGTCATTATAGCTTGTATCCTCAGATGTAGGTTTCATAGATGACATGATGTGTAGAGTAGTAAATCCTTCGTTCGACATAAACAAGTAACGGAGATAAATTCGATAAAAATTAACACGATAAAGTTCTAAATCAAATATCATGAAGTATTACATTATAATTGTGGCTGTACCTGCAGTTCACAGCTCACAAGTAACAACACTAACAACCCAAAATCATGCTCGACAGCTCGACTGCTCTTCTCTTTATCTACTGTATATACTTATATATATAAGTACACTAGTGATCGGTCGATTTCGTTCAACCCTCTCCTACTCTCCTCGTATCCCCCTCCCACTATAACGCTATATAGCAAAGATTTTGGAGTGAACAACTTCACATCCGCTGCGAATGTGTTAAAACAAAATCAACGAATATAAAGACTTGTTACGCGTGTGTAAGTACGCGGGCGCATCTCTTTCTGTCATTTTGTCGTCTATTGTGTAACCAGTATCTTACAAGTTGTAAATACGTATGTATTACGTATCTTATACTCCTACATATACTAATATATTGTATGTATTATATGTATATATATGTACAATGTATACACAAACACTATGACATACATATACATCCAATGTACATTATGTTGTCGGTTATCTGTTGATCATCGGAAAGGAATGTTTTCGAACTGACTGTTCCGTCAGTTGTATCGTATGTGTTTAATATTAGACGTAAGAAAAATGAGAC
>NW_017176451.1:1353239-1368303 GCF_001652005.2 Ceratina calcarata | reverse complement strand
AAAGAAAAAATATTATATTTAACAATACATGCTTAAATTAAGAGGTATTGTCCTTTATTATTCTATACTGTAATGATTAGATCTTACACAATTTATTGCTCTTATCATTTGCTAGTTTGTATATGAACATATTTTTAATTGAACTCTACAGGAAAAAGGAAACTACGATTTTGAATATAAAATAAAGTAGACAAATTTCTCAAACATGTTACTAATGTTAACACAATCAACGAAAATTTTAATACATGATAATTGGTAGATTATCAAGAATCAACAGAAAAGCATAAGGCACTTATAACCTATGAATATCATGTTTACTAATTTACCTATGGTTATGATAATTGCAATTATTGCAACTAATATACCCATAAATTGGGAATCCATAGTGTGATTTGTTAATAACTTCACATGCTTCTCCATTATAGCAGATTTCTTTTATGTTTACTTCGAAACACGTTTCGAATACCTCGTGTGTCCCGTATGTATGTGTATACCACGTTCACGTTCACAGTTGGTACTTTTGTACGTTATCGTTATCGTATGACATGACATGGCACATACAATTTCAAACGTGCCACCTAGCGACTGTTTCCAAATGAAACATCCACCGAAGAAAGATTACTCAAGAGTGGTAGCATTATAGGACTTCGCATTGAGCTATATAAAACAATATTTTATACAGCTCAATGGGACTTCGTGACGCACGAAGACGCACTTGCAATCGCCACCGAAGTAAGGAATAGAAAGCAAAACACTCGTCGGTACTACTGAACAGGCTGAAAAGTGCCGTAGAGATCAGTGTCGGTAAGCCTGAACGTTGTTAATTAAAGATCAGCGACATCTTTTATGACAAGTCCAAATATTTCAGTTTCCATCACATCAAACGCAAATAAGTCGCTATAATTACTAAAGACGTTATGTAAGTTGTTCAAAAATTGTTGAAATTGATGAAAAATACCTCAAGATAATTAAGTGTTGGCTGGTGGCACTTCTGTTGTCTTTGTCTGTCCTCTGCAGTCCTTATAGTGCAACAAAGACACTTGCTAAATGTTTTTATAAATGGCCGTAAGTTTGTTGAATCGGTTGAATCTGAGAATCGGAGCATTGTACACCCGGCGTATTATTGTTGAAGGTATTTATCGAGAAAACTACGCATTAATATTTGTCTTTATACATTCTGATATGATGTTCTTGGAACCAAGTCAAGTCACAAAGTTAAAAATATTTTTAACGTATCTGTGTTGATAGAATAGAGCTAAGTGAAGTACGAAAGGTTATGCAGCAGACATTTATTTATTTTTAGCACTTCCGAATAATAGACAGCTTGCCACGATGTCTGAATCATTGAATGAGGTGCCTGATGTAGACATCGACGGTCACGGGAAGTTTAAATACATTTTAATCAACGTTAAAGACGAAGCTAATAATGTTAACAAGTCCATCGTTAGAGGTTATGCAAGAGCTCAGTGGCATGGTAAGTACCTACAAAATTTAAGTATTAGAAGAAATTGCTCAATCGTAGTCAAAAATAACGATCAAATAAAATGATTGCCAGTTGCATGAGTCTCATGCAGGAAATTTTATTTAGTTGAAAATTATAGAAGGTTTATAGTAGGCAAGAAATTCACTGCATATCATAGTACACAGTCATATTCAAGTAATTTACTATTTACAATACCAAAGATACACTGTACAGCTTTACAATACATAGTTTTTCATGTTGTGCACATGTACAATAAAATACATAATTTAGGCATTGATTTATCCTTAAAATATGCCTCTGGATCGATTTATTTTATTAAGGTACATTGAGTTCTTTAGTGGTAGTTTAATTACATGGAACATTTATGTCGATATGATTAAGAATAAAGTCCAACGATGCAAGACATGTTTCATCTAAAAAAATAGATTTTCAATTTTCTGATCGATTCTCACGATTGACACATGATGAATTTTACAGTACGTCGTTGAATATGTGTACACATAATCTGTAGGCAGTACAATTTCCATTCGAAGGAGTAGCACAAGTAGGAACTGCACAAATCGATGAAAATCGTTTTCAAATCGATCCTACCGAAATTAGAATTTTCGATTGAAAATTATTATTCTATATATTTCGCGCATTTCTTTTTTGTCAAGAATAAAACATTAAACTGCACGCGTGTTACCGAAAGAAGATAGATATATGGATATTAAAATTGAATAATAAATTCACTATGCACAATTCCTGAACATGTTTAAGCCCAATTGTTTTTCGGAGAATAGAAAGAAAACACCATTTCCCGAAACGTTCCTTTTTTTCCCGTCACTACTAAGAGTCTCTTCTGAAACAGCACCAAGCCCTTTGTATACTAAAACCCAATTTACAATTTTTATTGTTCTCTGTTTTTACGTCTTTCGCATCATTGTTCCTTGGTGCATCTGTCGTTTGCACCTGCTCTCAGGTACTACCGCCCTCTTCGTAATGTTCTATAAGATCTACTTCGATGTCTTTGGATTCCTTTAGTTTCTCCTTGATCGGTTCCAACTTGCTTCCTTTATATTTGTGTCCGTTGTTATCTTCTTGTTCTTTGTCCGCGTCTTCATTCCTTTTCAAAACTTTCTCTCTCACCGGGGACGGGAAGCCTAAGTCCGAATCCGAATGGTTGTACATTAGAGTGAAGGGTAACTTGAGGGAGACTTCGCCACCCATCGCAGAAAGTAGAAGTTTTATCTGTAAAAATAAACGAGCTTTATTTTCAAGAATCATTTGGTTTGACCTAGTAAGAAATCGACTACGAATTTCATACAATTGTAAATTAAATCGTGTTTATTAAATTCAGAACATCAAAAGAAGCTGGATATTTCCACATTTAAATGATAAAATAAATGTTTATTTAATACGAATATTTCAAGCCGGTGCGATTAGTGTTTTATTTTGCATAGAAATCCGTAGTTCGCTGATAAGAGAACGTGCAAAGTTTACCTTTACGTAATAGGAAACGTAAATCGCGAAAACGTTTCTGTCCTCTGGACCGTTTCCAGGGCAAGTAATGGTGGAGGCCAAGGCAGCTCCCTCCTTTGAATAACTATCTTCTAGGGCGATCCAATTCTTAGTCGAGCCTTTGATAGGTGTGAGAGTATAGTTTTTCTCTAACGATGCACCAGGTCCCAGCGGGCAGCCCTCCTGCGAGGATAGTAGAGCCACCACATTCTTAAATTTCCCGTTGCTGAACATGCATACGTCCACGTGTTGCACAATGAAAACCTGTGACACAAGTATCGATCGAATTTCAGAGAGAGGGATTTAAACCATCCTTTGTGTATCATGGTTTGTGGAGTTTTAAGAGGATTTGTCAACTTAATAAAAATTGGTTCGCATAATCTCTGTAGAACAGAGCTTGAGAAAATTGTTTTGTCGTTGGGATGGAAAACATGCTTTAAGGGATAATCTTGTTTTTCCTTTGTGCATTTTTTATGAATTAAGTACAGCTTGGGAAGCTTTGTTAGAAAATAGAGGGGCAAATTGTAATTAAGTTGTAATTCCAATTTAATTATGATTTAATGTAGGGTAGGAGTATTTGCCAGTTGAAGAGCAAACGCGATTACTCGTTTTAAGCCTGGTACGAGGTTGCCGTGTGTCAGTCTGTTTGCCAAACTGTCGGGACAAAGTTAACGCAGACGCGTTCAGGACTCGTACGCTAGTCACCGCGTTATCGAACCCGTCCGTTCTCGTTTTCAAACAATGTTCGCCACACTCGCTAATGAACTGTGGCGCAAAGGCAATTGACACCAACGCGATCCCTTTCTACATATAGTCAAGTCCTTCTGTCACCAGAGGAAATTCACCAGCCACCCACTCTCTGTTTCTTTTCAACACATTAAAAAGATTCCTTCGAACACTTTAAATTACACTCATGGACGTTAATTGAAAAATATTCATTCAAGACAATACGTCAATTATTTTAAAAGCTTCTACTTATCTTCAGTAAATTCTTTAAGTAAAAATAGTATCAGAAGCATGTGAGCACATTTTATATTCTTACCCTAATATTTGAAAGTATATCAGAGTTGTAAATGATTTTCGTATTCAAATCGCGTCACACTTAGCATATAAACTATCGGGCTGGAATTGACATGTTCGTCCTTCAAATTTAACTGAATTACGCAAAAAAAGAGTAATGCTAGCTGTACACTTTTCTCAAAAGTTTGTATCTCCCCTCGAATCCAGTTTAAATATTCTGTCAGTGGTAACGTAAACTTCCATCAGGACACATTAAACGCTAAACATGGCATTAAGGGTTTGAGTCGTTGGTTAAAGTCTGCCGGAACGTTCCTGGCTTTAAACGTGATACGCAGTTGGATTACGTACGCGTGTGTATGTCCCACGGAATAAGATTTCGTCGGGTTTATTATGCTCCCTGAGTTGCACACTCCATGCGCAGGCCATTAGTATACATCAACTCGTAATGTAATAAAGACCATTACGTTGTTTTACGAGTCGTTCGATAAATATCTCAGGTGAAAATGAAATTCGTACGTATATACACGATTGCTTTAAAGTAATCTTGATTCGTATTAATTGTTTTTTCGCGTGTTAGCCGAATGATATACTGTAGCAAGTAGCATAGGTCGGCGCGCGGTCGGACATCTATTATGATACATTGTTTTCATTATCGTGTGTGTTATTTTATAGAGAATATTATAAAATACTAAGTCTTGTTAAGTTTTTTTATTGTACATTTTTACGAATTGAAATCACGAGATGAATCAATAATTAGCCACGTCAATTTCATCTATCAATTAAATTCTTAATAGATTGATATGTCGAGGCTTTATTGAAACCACCTACTGCCGATGAAGTAGGTAAACTCGGAATTGCAATCCGATTTAGTTATCGTATGAAAGATGACATAAATTGGTCCTTGAATCAAACATGCGAATTCTCATTAGCGTTTCAATCTCTCGATACATTATACAGTCGGTAGTAGGAGTCCGCCTTACCTTGATCCTTCTAACGGTTTTGCTGCTGTTGTTATTCACTTTAACGTTCACGGTGATCGAATCTTCGTGGGCGTAGACCGCGCGATCCAGCTTGGCTTCCAGGCTGACACGACCGTCGCTCAATAGAAACGGCTTCTCCACTGTGGCGTGTGGACCCGTGTTCTCTGAAACGTAGATCCAATCCACTGATATATCACGTTGCAACATTGATCCTCGACGTCGCCATAAACTAAATCCTTTAATTCCTCGCACTATATATTCTCTATGAGATATTATATATTCTCTATAATTCCCTACTCTATATCCCTCTATACCGTTTATTCTTAAGAGATGTTAACACTTTTCTTAGTATTGAAAGGTAACGGGCAATAGAAAGTCTCTTTTAACAGATATACTTAACACTTATCATCGAAAGATGAACAGTAGAAGGTTACTATTAAATCGACGATAACTGACTAGTAATAAAAATTTTATTTACCTCCGTCATCCGTGATTTCGACAAACGATATCCTGTTGAAAACTTGATTTTTGGTACCGAAGGATGGACTGGCTGACACTGGCACGCTGTACACGCTTGTTACTGGCAGTACCGGTTTCGCAGCCCGTTGGATCACCCTGATGCCCATTCTGATTGTCGTTTTCCGTTGCAGTTTCTCATCTGCTCGGTCAGCTAAATATCATCGTGCAATCGACGATTACGCTATTATCCATAATCTATTTTCAATCGAAATTCGATGTGATTTTTTGTTCGCGCATGCAAAACGCGTCAGATTTAATGTCGACAACTGTTATAACAGGAACGAGGGGAATGAAGGGAGTACGACGAAGGGAAATGAATTGCCAGTGAATCGATTTCTAAAATTCGTAGTGAAATTTGTTCGACAAAGCAAGATCGGATAGGTTTTAACGATCATTTCTTTTTTCCTCTCGGCTCCCGTTCGCGCTATTCCTTTGTTTTTGTCCGCTCCAATTTCCATCGACTGTTTTCATTGATCTTTGCCGCGGTGTAATGTTTTTGTTTCCCCGATAGAATTGCACTTTCAAGCGAATGGGACTGTTGAGCCAAGAAATCTATTCAAGTTTCAGCTTTTCAGAACTTTGTCATAAGTTCACGAACCGTTGCGCGGTTAGATTAACTTTTACCTACCGGCGTATACCCTCACGTCGTAGCTGGTGCCGATGGGCGCACCATTGTATTCCTTCGCGGGCACCAACTGCACCGATGGGGGTGCTAACGGCGTGATTTCCATGGTGAACGGATAAGCGTGGGGACCTAGCCTCTTTATCAATGCATCCTTTAAAAATAAATCAAACCGTTATTCCCTTAGGTCCAACACAAATGAGAAAATTGCAATCAATCTTTTCCATATCCCAATTATTATTATTGTGTGCATGGGTAAATCCTGAAATATCAGCAGTTTTATTTCTGAATTTCAAGAAGTGATGGTCGCAAGCTGGTAGGATTAAATCGAGTTAATATTAGACACATCGTATCCTTAAATGATTTGTTAATAGCTGTGCGACTTCCCACGCGAGATGTTGGGTTCAGATTGTAGCATGCTTGTTTAGAATTAGAGAGATTTCGACAGTTTACGGAAAATTGGAGTGTAGTTTCTCGCTTCCTTACGCGATGACGGATTTATCTTGAGTTTGCGATACTTAGCCGATCGGTGAAAGGATTAACGGACTATGTTTGATCTCTGGTCGTTAATTAATAGAGGTTTCGAAACTTGTTATCTCGCTAAACCGTTCCCAGTCCCCAGGGTAAAGTCGATTTTCCTCTAGAGGACAGTTTCTACGGGAAACACCCAATGATCTTTATGGCTCCGTGGAGAAGGAATTGTCAGAGGGCACTGAACGTACCGAAGCTGTCTCGGAATGGAGGAAAAAAGGGTTGAGACGAACGGTCGATCTTCTCTTTTTTCTTTTCCGATTTTTCCACTTGAACTAACTTCTGTATTGCTTTAATCAATTTACTGTTGGTCCTCATAAGATAAATTGCGATTCGAGAGAACTAACGTGCACGGTTGAAGCGACATTAGAAATAATACTGTGCATGCGGCTCTTATAGAAAGCTAAAGCTAAGCATCAAGCATTGTCAAGATAAGTTATTGTTTGTACGTCGAAATAGTGGCATGACGAAAAAGTTTCAATAGATATTCCTGCGTGAAAGCCCATTCATCGATTCCATACACGTGTACTACTCGCAGTTAGAGTTCCGTTTCACGATTGCGATGACATGTTCATTTAAAGTCCATGTGGGCAAGGTTTTAGTCACGATTTGAAGACAAAGACAGCGAAATCGATACTCCTCATCTCCTTGCTAAAAATAATTAATTATCTTCCGTTCTGTCTCGCGTGAAAATTTCTTCTTAGTCCCCCTTATCTTCGTATCTTCTGCCTTCTTGCTCCTTTTAAAGGTACGTTCAGTTGGAATTTTTGTACGCATCGGTAGAATTTGTGTTGCATTCATAAAATTTGAACAGATGTTGACAACAGAAAAATCTTCCTGTTTCGACTTAACTTACATAATGAAGGAGTAAAAATTTCTCTGTATATAAAAATCGAATCCTTTCAGTATTTCATCCCCGCTCGATTTCTTCTCCAATAGGCAGATGCTCGGCGTCTTCGTATTATACTTTGTTCTTTTTTCTCACCTTTCTGGGCTTTTTTTTGCCCAGTGAAGCCTCTTCGCGCCTCTGTATGCATGATTGATGAGCTACGTAGCGTCTTTCAGCTCTATCGCATTGCATGTCGTCCCTTTGAAAGCCGCCAGCCGTGGAATCGTAACATTTGTAGTCCACCGTGAAACGACATTATCCCGGCGTTTTGAATGCACCCGTGTTGCGCCTCGTTCACCGAGAACTAATCCTCCTGCGATAATGTCGCCGTTAGTACTCGAGAAACGGGCCATTGAGATTTTCACCCCGTTCCTTCCGTACTCAAACCGAACAGTGGAACGAATAACGCAAACATATCGAACCGTGCATTTCCGTTCATTTTAGTATAATATGGGAAAACGTACAGTTGAACGAGATGTTCTAAAGTTAATTGCAGTGTAAATACGATCTCTGACATTTTAACAGAAGAAGAACTTGTGTCGAATTTCAATTCTGGGAATACTGTTTGATTCAAATAATTTAAATGAAGTTACTAAAATATCTGAGATATTCATTTACTAATTAATTTAAATGAAGTTATTAAAATATCTGAGTTAGTCATTTGATAATTATCAATTTAGAATCTTTGCCAAAGAGAGGCTTCTATATTTGTGGATGGGGTTGTATCAACATACATTATCCAGCAAGAATTGTGTAACTCGTATTGCGTAACAGGATCGAGAATCCTTTATTATCCACGGTCCTATTTATATTGCGAAGAATGGGGTTGCGGAAATTGCACTCGAGGGGAAGAGAAAAGGATCGTATACGTTATACCGATGATCATAATTCCTCGTTTCGCACGCGGAGATCTCGGTTAACGGCAACATCATTTTTTACGCGAGCTTCGTCTTCATTTTCAGTTATGAAAACAGACGGAGGCGTTGTTTGTCTTCCGTTGCATCACTTTCTCTTTCATGCTATGTCGCGCGGCAACAATTACGAGAAATGATCCCCACTAGTCAACAGGTGCAATTTTAGGACGAGCAAGCTTATGTAATTGGCCATCGATATTCCAGAGTTGGCCTCCGTCCTTGAAAACTTCATACCACGATCTTTATAACTTTTACCTTGTTCGTGAGTTTCTTTGATGTGCTCTTTAAATACTTCAGTTCCTTTGGAAAAATTCTATACTCTATTTCACCAGCGTTTCATGTTGATAGAAAATTAAATGCTTTACGGAACTCTTCAGCACGAATGAATAGGGGTAGACCAGGTACACAGATATATTTATAGGGAAAAAATATAATTTGCTCGAGCAATCTAGGACTTACGGATTTTCATCGAGAGATTACCATCCCGTGCGGTATCGGGTCGGTTTTTATTTGACTTTTCAGTGGCGATCCGGAAAGTTCAGCGGGCGGAACCAAATTATGATTGATCACTGCCGCTGAAAGGACGTCTAGTCATAATGACTTCCCCATTCGTGTCAATCCTCTCGATGCTCAAGCTTTCCACCATTTCACGTACTGCCCTCGGTGAAAACTGCTCGTTGTCGAAGCAGTTTCCAATTTTATAGAAAAATTTTCTTCCTTTTTTAGCAATTGATTTTTTATAACGAAGCCGGAATAGAATTTTCACTCACTTCCCTAAGAGATTCTACCTCCTTTTTTCGTTTCACGATTGAATTAGTGTCCGCGCGCTAACGCGATTTTCTCTTGCTAAAAACAGAAACTCCCGGGCATAAAAATTAGCGCAACATCACTTAATTTTCCCGTAGTATGCAATAACGTGGTTCAACAATGGTCACGAGCAAAAATATATTCTCTCTCGCAAATACTGAACGCTTTGAGCAAAGCTCCAATTCTATCAACAATTGCCCGTTCGAGTTAATTAGTAATTTTTATCGCGAACATCGATTATCTTCTACAATAAATACATACCATTCGGCAGCAAATGATTATTTACTTTCACTCTATTCTATGAACGTGGTTATTAAATCGCGTCATGGAATTTTTTCGACGTGGGTTACATTTTTAACAATTTTTTCTTGCAAAAATGTGTCTAGTTAAAATTTACATTACAGTACATTTTAATTTTTCATCAAGGAATTAGAGTGCTGTGACTACCATCTGTTTTTATAGAAATATTCTGAAATAATAAACGATTCTCCCTCGAGCATTATGCTAATTTATTTACGACAGCGTAAAAGAAAAATATTTTTCTCACGTCTTCAATTAACGCCTTTATTTTTCTGCAAACGATTCGAGAGTGCGAACAATCCGACAAAGACGTAAACGACCTTTTCTCTTTAAATTCCTGCATCCGTTCTGATTCCGTTTTTACTTCAAGGCTACCGTGCCTACCTTCAAAGGATATTCCTTAATAGAAAGTATCCGATGTGCTTTCCTTCCTAAGCTCTTTGGAGTCTGTTGTCATTTATTTCTATTAACCCTAAGTCTTTAGAAATGAAGAAATCTTTACATCTTGGTCATTTGCGTCATCAAAATGACTCAAAATTTCCTTATGTGGCTATGAAAGGGTAGTTGTTCCTTATTCTAGTTACGTTTCGCAGTGAAGACAGACACAATGGCGACCGAATTTTAACGAGAAGTTGAAGGTACTTCTGCTCGTAACAGGGAACGTTCACGGCTGTTTAAAAAATCGACATTGAAAGCGGTCGTAGTTAGAACTTTCAGACTGTGTCCTTCTTCTTTGATACAGTCAATTCTTTCCATGAATTGAGGAATTTTAACTTCGTACTTGTGAAATTCTTGGACACGGTTAAAACGTTTATTATTAATGTTCTCATTAGCTCTGAAATTTCGTTCGTAATTATAATTGAATCTAGGAGCTTGTATAATCCCAGTAAAGTAACGTGCTGAGCCCTCTTGTATTTTTATGCAATTCTTCTCTCTTTATACCGCAGAAACATTTCACTGCGGAACTAATAATAAACAAACTTACTCGTACTTTCTTATATCTCGGTTTCTTTACGTTTCCTATTGAGTTTTTTTTACGCGTGCAAATTTTAAAAACCATGGAAACCTGAGGAAATTTTTCATTAGTCAAGATAATTTAAAATCCTTTTTTATTCTTCGCGAAATAAATTGATATGCCAATCGGAGGAAAAGAGCAGGCTTTGTTACAAAATAAGGAAGAGAATAGAGCAGGCGCGCAGGATGCAGGCCAGGGTCAGCTCCTGCACAGGATTGCGTCACACCGGTGCACCGAAATATATCGAAGATAACTTTGAAAATTTGAATATATACTGCTGCTTCAAATTATGACGGTTGGTATTTATGGGCTTCAGCAATTATTAATGAAAGATTGTATCAATTATTATGCCAATCAATTTCATATTGAATATTGTATCAATCGTTGTATCAAAAATGTATATCAATTACTGTGTGATTGTATGAAACATTACATTAATCATTATATGAGACATATTTCTTATTTATATATACGTATTTCATTTTTTGTCAAGAGCTGGCAAACCTGTTCGCGTCGCCTGCCTTATTTATGAACAATGATAAAAGTTAGATATATGAGTCTTATTTTTCGAGATGGATCTCAAGGATTCGTGACGTTGGAAACGTGGGATGGGTTGTAACGTTTCATCAGCTGGTTAAAATTAAATAAAGTACGTTCTTCCGGTAACGTGACATCGTACAATTGTTACGTGGATATCCCAAAGGATCAGCCGTTTCCGAACGACGATAAAGATAATCCTTTTTCCTCCAACGAAGAATAATATTTTACTTTAAAAACAGAAGCAAGTGCGAAAGGATGTAATGTCGTACATGTGTTAACCGTGGTTGAATATTTAAGAAGAAATCAGAATAGCGCGGCACGTTTCTGAGGCACGCGACGAAATAGCAGCCTCCGATTGCTGATCGGAAAGATCTCGTTCATGCTTAATTCATTGATCGGATAAATAATGCAACGCCGTATCCGTGGGTAGGATGAAATATCTACGAAAAGGGAGAGGAGCGTTGATAAATAATTTTCCCGTCTTGCCAGAGCAACCTGACTCCAGGTCAGGGTCAGTGTCAAGGCTAACTCCGTCGTACCCTGAACATTACGTCCACAGGACCTAATTCTCCTGTGCGCCTGTAAAACGTGCCACCGTTACTTGATTGCACGGAAATTCGTTGTTTTTACGGCCCCGTCAGTAATATTTTTCAATCAACGCATAGGCATTACTTCTTTTGTGAACTCCAGCAATTCTACTACCACTGACTGAAAAGTTTTCGGTCAAATGTAATAGATAGTATGTAATGAATGAAACATTGGAGTTTCGATGTCCAAACTGCTATTGCACATGCAATTAGAAATATAAAATACTTATTGTCTTTTTCTATTATTTAAGGGTTCATACCAAATATTACTGTATTTTTCAGGAGTACCCTGTCTTCAATTGCTTTCAACTATTCCTTGTTTCTTTTGCGTTTCATATCTACGAAAGAATTCTTTAATTTTGGTGGACAGTTACATAAGCTGAAACGAAACTGTGGGCGTATCGAGATGAAACCGTCTCAGAATATCTCGGAGACGTTTCAGAACAAGTAATTGGAGAAGCTGTAGATGAAAAAATATAGTAGAATCGTTTCCAGGCAGTATTATATTCCTCTCATCGTTACGCTTTTTCTCAATGGCAGTCGAGAATTTATTGTACCTGTTCCACGTTATTGAATTTTCCTTTTTTGTCTACATCGTATATCATTTGTTCCAACGAACAGGATGAAGGTTTTCTGCTTGTCTCATTCATGTTTTCTCCCTTGAGCGTCAGGGTTTTATGAGTTGTTTATATTTGGCTCGCTGAACATGCAAGTTGGATTGGAAACGTTCTTCTTCCTATCCAGCGTTCAGAAAGGAACGGTACCCATTCCCGCTAGACTCCATCTATTCCAATTACCTGCATTTCCTTTGTTCAAAGTGTCTTCGACCGACTTAGGTATATTCTTTTATTGCTTCCTGGTACTCATCAAACAATCTCGCTATCAATCTTTTCACTGTGAATGGTAGTTTCAAATGGTAATTTCAGTGAATGCAAACATTTATCACAATGTACTTTTTTTATCTAACTGGTAAAGAAGTTTATTTCTTTCATAAAATTCGCAGTATTGATAATTCATGCTTTTCGAATAACATAACATATGATTTATAGTAGTAGTACGCGTTCTAATCCGCTTAAATAAACGGCTACGGGGCAAGAAAATACACGGAGCACTAAAGTGGGCGAGTGGCCGAACCGCGTTTCCTCACGTTTTTATTAACGTTAAACAAATCTCTCCGTTCTCCCTCTCCGTTTAATCCCTCTTAACGCTGCGATCTGATAGCAGTTTGTGAAATTGGAAAACAATGGCTCGATTCGCGCAGCCTATTTTCCGCGTTGATGATCGCCCAACGTGAAACGTTGAAAAAGAGTTCATACATGTACGCGGTTTGAATTTATCGCAGCCAACCGGGTTCTCTGACATCACTCACCAGTTCTCGACGCTTGTTACCCGAGGCTAACCCGGCTGCCTCTCGATTTCCCATGTTTACCCCTTGGAAATTCGCATGTCGCTTACAGTCAACAGTTTTCACAGGATTTGCTTGAAATGAGCAAAATATTTCTCTGCTTTTAATCATTATTAGACTGCGGATTTTGTGCATTTATAAATAAGTGCTGTGTGACATGTACGCGGAAAGTTACTCAGAATATTATGTAGAAGTTGAATGCGAATTTTTAAATAATAAAAGAAATACATCTTTTAAATTGAGACCAGCGATTTTTTTATTATCAATTTGCGATTTAACGTTTGACCGGTTTCAAATTATTGCATCCTCACGATGCACTTGCTATCCTCGGGAAAATTTCAAAGACGCGGTTAGCCTTTTAGAAGCATCTCTCTTCTTGAGGGCGAGGGTTGTTTCAGAACGGTTCGATGCACGTCGTTCGGTGACGTCGCGCGTATCAGTTACAAGGCACACGACCCATATTAACGCGCATCCCGTCCTCCATAAGCTGAACGGTTCATTTCCGAGCGGATCAACGATCTATCAGATCCTTTAAACGCGTTGTTCGTTTATACCTTCCCTTCGATGACCGCCGATAGCTGACCAGCCGCTTATAAGCCCACCAGATTATTAATTACAGATACGAAATTGACAGGCGCGCCCGTTAATCGTTCGTAGTCATCTACATGCGATTTATATATACGTTTTCTCCTGTTTTTTTGTTTTTATCCGATTTTATTGTTTATGCAGTATTTTTAATGAAAATTTGCATGTTTAAATCATTGTTTAATATATGAAGATTGTATATACTTTATTCTATAATGTATAGAGATCTAGGAATTAGCAAGAGTCGAGTACCCATTGTAATATAAGATGTATTTAATTAACTAATGTTGTGAATGTTTTACCTTGAATAAGAACTCGCAGTTTAATGATAAATTTATTATTGAGATAAATGAAACAATGCTAGCTTCCGCGAATGTAAGGTAATAGTTAGAAGGTCCTCGTTAACTGAGTTCAACCTTCTACCTCAGCCTGTTTTCCGCTGCTTTGAAACTCTGAAAGTCTTGGAGCCCGCAAGAATGCTCATCGCTACTTGTTCATCGATTTCCCGTTGGCCCACTTGCCGATCGACGAGATCGACGCGCAAACGAGACGTGACCCGCCTGATAACGCGGTGACTAATTTACTTTTTCCAATAATACGATTTCGTCTACAGCCTTTAATTTGTATGAGAATCTCCTGTTTGTTTCAGCGTACCTTTTGTATCATTATTTCATTTGCTTATTGCGACGCTTGATCTTGCTTAAGCAAATTGCATTTATCACGCAGGTAGTACGAAGCTTTTACTGTAACGAAGATTTGGTTTAAGTTCATCCGATTTAGGCAACGGATTACAGGATTGGCTTAGTTCTATTTCCTCGAAATTTGCACGATGAAAGCACAATTCGAGCTTAAAATTTCCAGAGGCAAACAGTGCCTATATCTTGAGATTATCTCATGAAATGCGAACGTTAAACTCGCTCTAAAGAATTTACCAAGTGCCTTTTCGTATTACATTGTAATTTTTCTAATTATGGAAAATTGCTAAGTCCACTTGTTCTATTAACTGACTGCAAAATTACCCTGCCGTTACTTGGAATAATATTTCGCTTAATTGATTGACTAAGAAATTCAGGTATATTATCCTATGTCTCTATATCCCGTTTGCATTAATGATTACTTATCAATCTCAAGGTTTCGAGCCGTATGCGTCGTTCGCATTCTTTCTCTCATTGTTCGATGTTTAATCGCTTGTGAAATGAACTCGAACCGATACGTTCTCTTTATTTACCGTTAGCATTAAAAGTGTACAAAGACAAAAGAGATTTCATCAAAACATCTACCTTACTGGCTATTTCTCATTATTAGAATTAATTTTAAATGAAAATGTATTCCTGCAGTACAATTTCAATAATACTCGAATACTAGAC
>NW_017176451.1:1349378-1351031 GCF_001652005.2 Ceratina calcarata | reverse complement strand
GATTTAGGCAACGGATTACAGGATTGGCTTAGTTCTATTTCCTCGAAATTTGCACGATGAAAGCACAATTCGAGCTTAAAATTTCCAGAGGCAAACAGTGCCTATATCTTGAGATTATCTCATGAAATGCGAACGTTAAACTCGCTCTAAAGAATTTACCAAGTGCCTTTTCGTATTACATTGTAATTTTTCTAATTATGGAAAATTGCTAAGTCCACTTGTTCTATTAACTGACTGCAAAATTACCCTGCCGTTACTTGGAATAATATTTCGCTTAATTGATTGACTAAGAAATTCAGGTATATTATCCTATGTCTCTATATCCCGTTTGCATTAATGATTACTTATCAATCTCAAGGTTTCGAGCCGTATGCGTCGTTCGCATTCTTTCTCTCATTGTTCGATGTTTAATCGCTTGTGAAATGAACTCGAACCGATACGTTCTCTTTATTTACCGTTAGCATTAAAAGTGTACAAAGACAAAAGAGATTTCATCAAAACATCTACCTTACTGGCTATTTCTCATTATTAGAATTAATTTTAAATGAAAATGTATTCCTGCAGTACAATTTCAATAATACTCGAATACTAGACGTAATAATCTTTCCTATAGATAAAGATTTATTTTAATTAAAATTATTGACGTGTCTGAGTAAATGCTCGCCGATGTTGGGCAAACTCCGAAAATGTTAAACTGCATTTCAATTTACTGGTATTTAATGGTTGGTTATGAAAACAATTCCAGCTGTGTCAGAACAGAGGGTCGCGGGGATGTGTACAGGGGATCGAGGTCTTTATTAAATTTTCATTGATCGTAAGCCCGGACACGTTGTATATCGCGTTGACGAGACAAAATTTCACGAGTTTATGAACACTCTTACGTTTAATTTCCTCCGCTGGGGCGTTACCCGTCTAGATAAGTTCTCGATCTCAGAAGCATGTAGATGGGAAACTTAATTGAGTTAAAGACTTATGGATCATAATGACAGCCAAGTAATGTAAGCAATTAAAATATGCAAATAATAGCGCATGCTGTTAAAAGAAAATTCAGTTGAGATAATGCAAGTGTAGAATATTTAATTTTTGAATTGCTTATTGATTAATATATGTAGATAGATGTAAATCGAAGTACACTGTTATAACTGTTTTAAAACAGATTTAATTATCGTTGTACACAAACCTGCAACGGCGTCGTTTCCTGTTGATCGGCTCCACCGACTGGCGGATATAGCTGCGCGAGACACATAACCGCCTCGTTGCAGAATTTCAGTCCCATTACCTCCTCGTCCTCCCTTCCGTAGCGAAAAGTCAATGTAATTTGTCCGTATACCTGAAACGTCCAACCGGCGGTTAATTAGTGAATCGAGAAGCAAATAATTGCTAACTGTTGTGTTTGTTACTGCCTCTGTCCTATTCGTTTGGTACTTCGCGATCATTGCAACGCTGTTATTAGCTCGAATCATAATGTTAATGCAATACCCCGGATGATTCCTTTGATTAAAACTTACAATTAGTCTCTTTTCACTTGAATTCATAAATTGCCAGGAATAAATCCGAGTATTACTATTTACTGTGTTAATTTTAATTTGTGACATTTTTTATCAAGTAGTTAATTAATTTCAACAAAAAGGTGGAAAAGGCAGTGGATATAGA
>NW_017176451.1:1341962-1347771 GCF_001652005.2 Ceratina calcarata | reverse complement strand
AAAGGAAATTGAAATCTTAAAGCCGTGGCTAGATAAAAATTCCAGTATTACAATTTATTGTTTATATTGGCAAGTTTTTAATTTAATTTGTGACATTTTTACACTGTCGGTTATCAAGTGGCTAATTAATTTCTGCAAAAGGATGAAGAATGCAGTTGATGTAGAATTGGAGAGCTCGGCAAGGGAAATTGAGCCCGCGTGTTCGTTCCGTTAAATGAAACCGCGACGTTACGTGTTCGCCACGTACGACGATATTTCCTACGTTTCATTCCCTTATCTCAATAGCGTCTGTTCGCGACGATTCTTAGGTTCGATTGGATCGGAAAAGAGGGAGCGAAAATAAAAAGGAAAATCGAGGTGCCATAACAGTGAGAAAAACGCTTACCCTTTTCTCCTGCAGAAACTCCGGGTCGACCAGCAGCACGCCTTGTAATTTGTCGATTTTTGATTCGCTCACGGCCAGATCTCTGTTAGCCAGATACAGGGTGAGCTTGTTGTTCGGCAGGGACTTCCTATGTACTCTGTAAACCAGAAGGAAAGCTTACTGATAAAAAGGAAATAAGTAGATTTTTATCAATTTTGTGATATCAGTTTAAAGAACAAAATCTAAAGTGAGATTTCTTTAACCCTTCAACAATAACGATGTGTTCATGTATACAAGTAATACATTTTCTATCTGCATATTAGAGTTTCGTATAAATGTGTTGTAATCCTTAGTCTAAAAATAAGTTCTCCATAAAATTTCAACTGTTATCGGTATAGAGATAATCGAAAGGAACTGGTCTGTTTACATGTGTAGCAGCGCACTGAATATCGTCGTTTAATTTTTATTCATTGTTTGCAACATCCATTACGCTTCGATTAATAATTCCGTGTTGGGATCTCGCTCTAATGGACACAGACTCGTGTTTATGAAATATTTTATGCATTACCGATGGCAAACATTGTGACGTTCATCACTTCATATTTTTTCAAGTCGCGAACATTTTAAATTCTATTCTAGAAATAATATTTTCACGTCGCTCTCAAAACTCAGCTTTTGTCCCTCGGGCCGCATATTTTATCAACGTGAAACAACTGTGACTCGTTACTTATTCGTTGTGAGACGAGTATCATGTGGCAACGAAAAAATCTTTGTATATAACTTCTTTAATATTCCATATAAAAGTAACACGCGAAAAGCATGTTGGATTTTGGTTATATCGAATCGCTGTGGTAACCGAGCAATTATTTGGTGATTGAACAATCTCGGCATTGTTGATTGATGCGGCAACCGGATATTTGTACAGCGGGTTAATCCAAAACCGCACAGTTACACACATTTTGAATGCATTTTGCATTAGCCCAGGAGAATACGTCAATCTTCATTTGTTCAATCATACTTTTAGAACATCTCAATCAATGATACCTGTCATATCAAATTCTTAAACGACCTATGCCTAAATATAATACACATATGTATGTACACTCAAACCTTAAACTAAATGTTGAGATTTATGAACGGCGGTGTAAAAACTAAGATTGTTAAGAGTTCTGGAAAAATATAAATGATTCAGGTTGAAGGCGATAGATCTCTGGCAGAATGAAAGTCGATCGAAATTGCCAAGCAGTTAATAATACATCGGGTATACTCAAAACTTTTCAGACAAGGTTTAATTAAACTAACTGGTAAGTTCGAAGGCTAGTTTATCGCGAATTCACCCTCGGTCCTTTTTTTTTTTTACTTCGTGCTTTTTTAATTAAACGCGAAAAAGCTGTGTTGGTTGTTAATTAGTTTTTCGCAGAAGCTGGTGACGGAATCGCTTTCTCTAATATTCGCATGGTTTTTCATTAATCACTGAATAGAGCTGCCGATTCTAATTAGTTTCCCATTAACCATTTATAATCAACATCCCGAAAGCCCAGAATTGGATATTGAGAACTCCAAATCATTTAAAAAATCTAGTCACCTCACCCCACGTAGTTAAAAGCATTTTTGGACGTAATCGAAAATCAGTAAAGAAATGAATCAGTTGATATTTAAAAAAACCTATTATATTCGTTATAATGGGAATATGTGAGATATTCGTTATAACGAGAATAAGGGAGATTATCCGATGGACTTTGTAAACGTATGAAAGATTGAACGGTTCGAAGATTGCGAGGCGATTCTTGTTTGGAAGGTGCATTAAAATTTAAAATAGAAACGACGCTGTACAAGCTAGGGAATTTTGAATTCCGTAAATACTGGCAAGCGGTTGAATTTTCGTCCGGTAATAAATCCTTCGGCCGTCTCTACGAGCTGCTTCCTTCTGCTACCGTATTTCAAGCACCTACGAGTGGCCGTGTTATACGCCTTTCCTGTTTGTTGTAAATTATCTCGCTATTCTGATATCAGGCATATCTCTACGTTCACCCGCAACGCAATTACACGGTTCGCCACGGATGGAATTATTCTTGAAAACATGCTCTATCTGTTTGTTTCACCTTTTTCTTTTAGACAAAGGTACACTTCTTTTCAAAAGTTTTCTTGCAATTTCCAAATACTCATTCACCATCAAATGTCTAACGATTAAAAGATTATAGCAAATCATATAATAAATCATGAACAGGCTGAATAGAATCGTACTTCATATTAACATGTGCACTGAAAAATTGTTAATTTTTTGACATGTTCTTCAAACCCCGTAATTTTAAAATCGTACTTTTAAAATATGACGTAGAATTTATGCCAGTCTAGAAAATTTACAAGGATTTTTTTGCTTGTTTAACATAGGTTTTATACGTAAAAGAGCGTAATGAGTTTCGTCGTAACGGTACTGTTTGGAAACTTCTCTTTACCATGTAAAATAAACCCTGCAAGTTCAACTTTTGTTCACCTCGGCGGAAGATATATTTTCTTTCCTCAAAAGTTGTTTTAATTACCTTTGATCGCTGACGGAGTCCGAGGTGATCTCGCTGGGATTCTCCGTTTTCCTGTAACAATTCCACCGGCTATTTGAGAAATCTACAGAATAAATGATTAAAGAGAAACAAGAGTTACATTCTTTTTGGGTAAAGAAGTTGGAAACGTACACGAGAAGAAATGTAAGATCGTGGTGATAAAAGGGAAGGGATCCGCGTTTTTCTCCTCGCGAGGGAACACCCTGGATTGGTTTAAGCCGGATTGCCCGGAGTAACTCAAAGGACCAATGGCAACAAGATATTCTAGCAAGCTTTGACGCGTACCTATACGCACATAACACACGGTTCTTCTTTTCTGTAGAAAGGAAAAAGATTTAGCTGTCATAAAAGCTCGAGATTGCTGTTCAGCACTAAGGAAATGGCACGAGATCTAGTTCGAAAATTGCTCTGGTCTCAAATAAAACACAAAGCCAAGAAGGAACTGCGTTGGGGAGTTAACTCAAAGGATTCAAATTCGATTACCAGCGGAATTCGATCGATTGAAAAGGAATTTCTTAACGCAAACCAACCGCGACGGTGGAAAATATTAAGCGATTCAGCTTTTAACTTTCCTTCTTGCTCCAATGGATATGATTTATTCAATGAGTAACGTCGTAATGGGTCGAGAATAGATTTACGTCAGTTACGTCAAATTGAATTGCATTCAGCGGTTCGTTGAAAAGAATTATATCATATCATTAGGCAGTCCTGCTGTATTCTTAGAAATTCGCTTGATTTATAACCTAAATGAATCGTCTAATGCAAAATATCCATCAAAAGCGTAAATGAAATTTTTTATCACAGTATCTACTGTTTCAAAGGGTGGGTTCAAGGACGAGTCAGTTTTCTGCCTATCGCTTTTAACGCGCATTCCGCCTCATTTAGAGGCGATTTTCGAGCCGTTCAGGCGGGCACGGGCTCTGCGCGGTGTCTCGTTGCACCCGTTATTCAGGTATCCTCTCCACCGCCCCCGGTGAAATTCTGCGGACAATTCTGTTTGTACAAAGCTTTCCCAGCCCCTCGGTAACGTTGAACATGCGCGAAAATTTATGTCAGTGGAAAATTATGCTCTTTTCTCGTATCACTTTTCGTAAGGAAGTCGCACCTACGACTGAGTCTTTTCTACTTTTATCGTACACGTAGCTGAAAATATTCCATCAACGTACGCCGTAGGTAGATCATACTACTACGTTACGGACCAATTTCACTGGAATATCCTACAATGTCTGATGCCAGGAAACAAGATTGCCGTAGCTCCTTTCCGAGGCCACGTTGCATTAAATTCAGACCTCTGTATATATAGAAAAACTCCTGAAGTTTTTGCTTGGGGCATTTAGACAACTGCATGAACTACGAAAAAACAGTTTCTTTTACAAAGGTGATAAAGATATAGAGATTATTTTACCGAGAAGAGACAAATTTCAAAATTCATGTATACATATACACTCATTTCGGAGAGCTTGCCATATAAGTTCTTATTTGCATTCGTCTGACTAGGACACGTTCAAAGTTGAAACGACGTTGAGCCCACGAGATTGCCGGTTGATTAGCACGGTTCCTACCAACATTTGTTCACGGTTAGACACCTTGCGAGCTTGTAAAACTGTATAGGAAGCTTAGTTCTGGAATCGATGGATCCCAATGTATCTTATGTTCTACAGTTGTCGAACGGGGATAATGCAGCCTTCAGACTCGTTGTTGGTACGTCGAGCAGATAAAAAATGGTGTCTCACCATGAAAGAAATACGTTTCCCTGCGGGAGCGTGTACTCCATGCGCTGGCCTATAAATATCTTCGCAACAGGCTGGTATGTTAATATACCTGAAGGGTAGACAGGAAACATGGATCAGACAGTCGGTCCGTGAATTTCTCAGGTTTCAGATCTGTGCATCCCCAGGGCACGCAGCTTTTTGATCCGTTCGACGCAAAACTGCCGCGAAATCGATGAGTTCGTCCGGTTTACCATTATCGATCGCTGGTTTGTATATTTACGATGTGTGTGTACACGTGACAGCGGGATCTGTTTGTACACTGCGCGTAAAGTTTGAAATACGTCACGTGGAAAATGTCATACTTACTAATATTAGTTTTATCCTTTTATGATAAATGCATATGTTTTCCGGGAAGCTTGTTATCAAATTGCTTACGCAATATTAAAGAAATTCAAATCTGTCAGATTTTTATATTTCCTAGATTTTTTTAATCTCGATTCCGTTTCATATAGTCGTGTTACATCGGTCGGATTGTATTACAAATTCCGCGAATTCATCCTGCGTGAGCGATACTTGAAAGCTCTTCGTTTTCGATTTAATTCCAACGGCGGCGCTCGTTCAACACATTTTTCGTACACACGAACGTTTATCCATAAATTTCCAATTCATTTGACGAGATTTCAATCATTTTACACGGGTACTTGTTTTTTTTTCTCTAGCTTCGGTTGCTTGGGAACGCGCGTCGCGAAAATCATTACCGTTCACAAGCGTCAAGAATAAATTAACGCCCGCGCCGGAGAAATTCGTCTTTGTAAACAGGCTAGAACCCTTTATGCAACAAGCGACTGCGTTTATGAACGATATTACGATGTTGTTGAACAGGTGCAGGAGCATTCGAATTACTGAGGACTTAGCCTATTTCACTTAATCATTATCGAAGCAACGTTATTATTCAGAGCAATGTACGAGTCTCCAATTACATGTTCCTTAATAGATTTGCGAAATTACAATTTATATTTTTCATCGATTGATTGCATCGAGAACTTTTTTACCTCTGAATTTTGTATCAAACATTTGTCCCGATTCATCAAATGTTCATTGTAAATTTATTTAGCTTGCTAAAAACAAACATTTTATGTACACGCTTCAACTAAATTAATAATATTGTTCTCTTA
>NW_017176451.1:1338061-1340551 GCF_001652005.2 Ceratina calcarata | reverse complement strand
GAGTATTCAAATTATATAAAAAACTAGTTGTCAAGATCGCAGGAAGGATTGACGATTGCTGAAATGTATTCCCATCGATCGTTTCACCTTGTAAACCTATATCTCGTCTAAACGCGAAATACGTGCATACCTTTTGACTTGATTTCGCGCTATTAAATTTTCTCAGGTGCCAGGCACGCTTTCAAAGTAACGCTTTGATAGTCAAAAACGCTGAAACCCGGCACTTTTGAAAATTCACCGTTTTCAAAATTTACAGCGCTCACTAGCTTTGTACCCAACCTTTCTTGCAATATGCAAAGCTCTCGTTAACCTTTCATGCGCTTGATGGTTTCAGTTTAAACGTAGCACCTTAATCCATTTTAAATTCAGAAATATCATAGACAAAATGCTGCCGTATAAAGAAAATGAACTGTTTGATTCATTCTACTACTTCACTAATTATCAGAAGAAGTACTTATTAACCGTTTTACGAAGTGCATTTGATTTCAAGTATGAACTAACATCTAACAAGATAGGGACTCTGAAATAGCGGCAATGTTTGTTTGTGCTTGTAGCAAATACCCAAAAGTAAACGTCGCTCATCGTCGGTAAACTTTGCCAGAGACTATCAAACCTTCTTCAATGAACTCTAATCCCTTCTGCTGGTTCAATTTCCTTCAAGGTTCGTCGAGTTTCAATTTACTCTCGACTATTGGCCCAGAGTACCAGCCGACCGGGCGCGAATTAATTAGTCGGCCGTAATTAATCACCTGCATAGCTCTTTCGACTCTTGTGGCGACGAACATCTGTTGCAGCCTTCTGTTGCATTGTACCATGAGAGCTGAACATTTAAGTAAAGATTGGTATTGATTTATTTATACGATTCGGCACTCAAATTATACGTGACAGCTAATTAAAACTCGATTGCTGAAATCGCGTGAAACTACGCTTCCAATGTTTTACAATTTACGTCTTGGCATTTCATTATATTTAAGTTTGCGTCTTGTTAACTGTCAGATAGATTTCCATTTGTCATATTAAAACTATAGAAGCCTACGCGTGGGTACCGCAGAATCAATTGGCCTGTCTAATCAAACCTTTTCTACCCTCGCGGCCTTTTGCAGGAAGATTTATCTGCGGAAATCGTGGAAGATATTTTCTTCCCTCTGCGTAATTTTCTTGCTTATTGAAATTTTTATTTCAAATTAGTCTCGAGAATCCCAACAGATTTTCACTGTTATTTACAGAACTACTCAAATTCCAATTTCAATCAATTTCTTTCAGTCGATCAATAGTGTAATTAATGAAAGGCTAAATAAATGTTCTATGAGAGAATAACTCCTCCTGATATTTTAATAAGTACTTGTAGTATTAAAACTATAGGAAGCTCAGAGAGACAGTGTCTGGGCAGACTGTATATCGATCATTCCCCACTACTTTTGGATTGCCATTTTATGGGTCATCTCGATAAAGGATCTTTCAAGCTATCGGACGTGTCCCATCAGAGCAACTGGGTTTTGTTCCTCTAATTGAGGAGTGAAACGTGAATGAAAGCCAGGGTATTCTTTTAACCAGAGAACATGTCAAACATCCTCGCTTCGATTTAGAACGTCGAATGGAGGTTGACAACGAGAACGTGCTCGATAAATTATTCTCGAGGAAGGAACGTTTTATTTCTCCTTTCTCGGTACCAAATTCTTGCTCGTAAAGTACGAAGTAGACACACTATTAGGTTGTTCGAGGAAAGTTCTTTCATCGCTTGCTCTACTTTTTGTTTCGTTATATTTTGAAGAAAATACTGGCATAACAAGAATTCCAAGACGCGCATTTGTCCAATTTCGTGCATCGAATATCTAACGAGAAAACGAAAGGAAAATTTGAAGGAATCTAATAGATGACTAGTGTCTCGTCTCCTGTTGGACTCGAGCCGGCGGGCGTGACACCAGCATTTTGAGATCGACCGGGAAAGGGATGAAAGGTCAGCGTAACGTGGAAATTGTGTGTTAATAGAAATCGAATTCCCTCTCGAGGATTCCACATTTTCTTCATGTTCACGGTGAACATGCTTCTGAAATGTTCAAAGGGTTCTTCAACAGAGTACAAAAATCCTTTTACAAGAACGCGTTTTCGTGATTTTTTTATGTCCTCGGTGTTTTCTTTTCTGTTCGGAGATGATAGATAGCACGGCTAGCCCGTGACCCTGTTCGTAAATCCTCGCGGGACGATTCGCGAGCAATGCGTTTCCGACACGCGATTCATCCCGATTTAGCCGCGGTTATATTTCTCCCGGAATTGTGATGCGACTTTTATTCCCTTCGCATTCCGCTAAGCGTACACGAAACGATCCCTGATCTAACCATTTCACTATCTTACAAGTTCGTTGGCAGCCTGTTTCTTAAGGACGTATTGACTATACAGTCAATCCCAAAAGTTTATGTACCTTAGAAAAACGCATTTCCTATAATTAAAGAGAAATCAGACGTCGGAAGAACAGTGCTAATAATAAATAAC
>NW_017176451.1:1317176-1333647 GCF_001652005.2 Ceratina calcarata | reverse complement strand
AAAGTTTTCTTTGGGTTACTGCTAATTATCATAAAAGTACATGCAAATTTTAAATCAAATTTTTTTTCAAACAACCCATGAATTGATTTAAAATTTTGCAGTTAACTTTTAAATAGTAATAGGAATCTATAATAACAAATTCAACATGCTAGCATTGTTTAAGTATATAGCCTATACATCCTTAAGAAAAATGAAAATCATAAAAATCCTTGCATGTGAATATGCAAATAATTTATCGGATATGAAGCGTACTGCCAAGGAGATTTTTATACGGAGAATATTCTTTGTATAAAGAAGAGGATCTCATATTTTAAATCTTCTTTAATATACTATTTCCAGACCACAAGTTACATGAAATTCTGAAGACGATAAAAATAATAGGAATGAGAATATCTAATTCCATTGAAACTTTATATGAGACGGAAGAAAATAATAGGTCGCATCGGACCATTATTAGGCTAATCGTGCCCGTGTCTTGCCACGATTTTTCGAGCCTATTCAACGGTACGCGATTCAAGTGGGCGCGGCCATGATCGTAAATTGTCAGAAGAGCCGCGGGACTCTTCCAGTCCGACGATGACGTTAGGACGGTGATGCGAGGACTAAAAAGGGATCGCGTGCTCACCTGTCCGTTTGCGTGTTAGTGGCTTGCAGATGCGGCGACGATTGCAGTCTCTGGTTATCAGGCGCACGAGTATCTTTAGTCTCTCCGTCCGTTCTTTTGTTTTCCGTCTGTAACAGAGAACAGAGTTGCTGTGTCAGAAATAATGCGATTCTTAGATAGGATCTATGCGAAACAATGATCTTTTTGTTATATAACATTTTTAGATCTTTATATTGAATTCTACTGTATTAAATAATGTCATGAAGTAATATAATACAATGTAGACTTGAAGTTTTTATTACGAGACAAATTACGTACCGTAATAGGATAGAGAGAAACCCTGTGCTCGACGGAATCCGATGTGGGAGGCTCGGTGATTTCCGGTTCCACGTGTCTCTCGGTCTCGGCCATCTCCTTATCTTCCTGGCCGCAAAGACCCAGCAAACAGTAGAGAAGCACGCACAAAACTGAACCGCACTTGAACAAAAACGTCAACCGTGCACTTGGTCACCCGCGTTCACCGATAATCCGTTTTCTCGCATCGCGGGCCGATTGTTTCTCGATTATTCAGCAGATTGCACCGAACAGGAGGCAACTACCTTGGTAGTCCGGAGTCGAGGATAAACTAAGAACCGCCGCGTGTCTCGGAACGAATCGATTGTTTGAACTACCCGATTGATTCCGGGGTAATCTGAGAAGGGTAAATATGCCTTCGTTAAAGGGGAGAGCCTCGGGGTAAAAAAGAGAGATACCAGTATCATAGAGAGCAAATTTCGTTCAAGGAAACTTCCTTCAATCATTATCAAGGAGTTGTAACTTGAACGTGAACTAATAGGCTTTTGCACTCGATAAAAAATCCCTAGCGACTTCGCCTCGGAAAATCTGATATCGCTTAATCCACAGGAGAACGCTTTAGAAAACTTGCAAGTGCGAATCGAACTTGCCCTTAGAGGATAATTTTGGACCCTAACGTTCTTCGCAAATGCGGCCTGTCCCGTCGCGTTTGAAATTCATGAACTCGATAAATTACGTGTCATCAATTTTTACCAAGGAAGTTGGAAAAAATTTAGGGACCATTTGTGGTGCTTAATTTCTTTCTGAAGTTCCCTCGTGCCTTTATACGAACGGAAGGTAGGGTTCGACCCCATGATGGCTATTCTATATCATGTATCTCGCCCTTCCGGCAGCTCTTCGTCATCAGTTCTGAACGAAATTAATGCTCGTTGCGCCCCAATGTGTAACTCGAAATATTGTTCTGCCCGATGAATGAGTTCCTGACATTTATAATTAATTTAATAAAGCTACTCTTCATAATGATAAGACGAGTACGGAGCGTTTCGTTTCTTCCATGGACAGAACGATTAGATTCCGATGGATTACCAGATTTTCCTGACTCAAAGGGCTTTCAAAAAAGGCGGCTTGCCGGTCGAGAGCTCTTCAGGGACATTCTCCGGTTTACGTCATCGTTATCCTTTATTCTGGAGGATCAAAGGCGGGCGTGGAGCACCGCGGAACGAGAGTCCCTTGGTTATTCCGCTACATAGGTACGCGGATGGTTAAATGGACATTCGAAAGATGATTAAAGACAGTAGAGTTCTCATTTAAAGGATCTCAGGCGGTAAATTTGTAGTTAGCTTCATGAGACCCGTAGACATCGTCTTACGTTTCAGAAATTGAAAAGTATCAATTCTCGTTGGCGAATTTACATAATTAATGATTGAGAAAAGAGAACTTGTAATTTGAAAAGTTATACAGAATTTTGTTATACTTGTCAATTAAATTGATAAATTTTTAATTATGTGTACCGTTTTACCGGTATTATAAGTTGGAGCAATTTCCGAGGAGATTAGATAGGACCAAAAACAGTTTACTTCGGCTATCAATGGTTCGACTAACAAACTTTCAAACTCCTCCTGAACGCTGCGCGTTCAGGGATCTTCTGCAAGCTCGTATTAATAATTTATAAAGCTGGAAGTTTAATATGTGTTTAAACGTGGACGAGATTTAAGCACCGTTTTTATTTTCTGAAACATGCGTCGAAAAAATATGAAAAAAAGGTCGGTTACCGCGTCAGTCTATCGCTTTGAAGACAGTCGTTCGTTCGTTGCTCTCGATTTGCATGGAACATCTCCGCTGAGTCCAGAGAGAACATTTTAAATCCTGCATTATCTGGAGTCCGCGGAGAATCACGTCGAGTAATCCATTACGAATTTCTTCACGCTTCGACAAATCTCAGCAGAAGCGTGAAATTGAATGTACCTTCGGTCGAGTATTCCATTGCCCTCGAAATTTCTTTTTTCCCGTCTAGACATTCGATTATCCTTCTGTCACTTTTTCGCTATCGTTGTTCTGTGTCGATTCTCAAATACTTTAAGCTATGTGAGTTCAATGTTCAACATAAGGATAACTCAGAAAGTTCTTGACAATGAAATTCGAAAAAGATGGCCTTTAAGTTTTATACGAGATGACACTGTGGATCATTCTTCCTCAGCAGAAAACTTTTATTGAAGCGTTGTGTTTTTCTACTGCATTCGCAATCGAGTTCCAACTTCTCCAGCTTCAGCCAAGTCGGAAATGCAAATTTTTACCTCCGACGACAGTGTAAAAAATAATACAAGTGATTCGACGTTTTCCATGCATTATGCTTTACAATTATTTCAATCTTCTACAATTTCTGTTATTACGGTATTCCCTTTGATCTTTCACTAGAATTTTCGGTTTTTTCAATTATAAGAAACTAGGAACGTATTCTTATAACAAAGAAGCCAACACATGCTTTTGTACGAACAAAGAAAGGATAGAATAGCCAAAAAAATATGGTCGGTGCATCGGATTAATTCTAACGATAATACCCGAGCTGCAACTGGAAAAAATTTGAAGATACAAAACCGGGCGACGTGAAACAAACCGTAGAGTCAGAGCGGCGATTATTTTGAATCCTCTATGGGAAGTAACGGCAATATGGGTGCCCGCGGAAATCGACGGTCACAATTTCAACCAATTAAATCACCACCTGTCATTTGTTCGCCAACCTCTGTTTTTCCCACGAGCCTCGTTTCGGTATCTAATAGAATTAATCGGCGAAAAAAAATAGTTTAAAACTACAAAGGGTGCAGGATAGAATAATAAAAGATTTTTCGTGGAGAGGAAAATTCGTATCCTTTTTTTAAAAATAAAATTCGGATCGCAAATTCTTAAATATTCTGAAAAGTACAAAGGTAACTGCATTAACCGGTCGGAAAATTGGTAGAGAATATGGTTTTGAATCACAAAGAATGGACGGTTCAATGCTAGAAATTATCTTTCTTTTTTAAATAAAATTCAGTAGAGACTGAATATAAGTGAACCGCAAATACTTAAATATTCCAGAGCGAACATTTTTGAAGCACCAATACGATAAATAAGATTACATTGTGAAGCTCGAAAGGACCGAGTCAATGGATACCGAGTTCTTTGAGGCTTAACCTACTTTTTTTACAAAACTCATGAATTCCTCTAAAAAACTGTCAAACGTTCTGGAGCCGTTTTTTTTTTACCGCGTACGAAGCCTCGAGAATTCTTGTTAGTTAATGAACGCGCGAGATGATGGAATGACAGAACGCGAGAGGAGCCTCGGTCGTTACAGGATCCATCAATCAGACTGAAGGAATTAGCTCGAAGACAAGGAACTATATATCCATTATGAACTATCTATTTTCGTTGTTACTAAGTGTTAGTGCGTGATGTTAGGATATTTTCAGAGATTTAGTTTGTTTCACTACACCGAGAACATGTTACTTTCTTCGAGTGTTAGAAATTGTCTGAGGAAAGAAGAATCACGTGGGCGTAGAAGAGACACGCGTAGGCACTCGCGATCGCGTAAAAATTACATTATCTTTTTCAATAAAATTGTCGTCGACTTTTTAAAGATATCCTTCGAGGAAAATCCGGTAAATCCTTTTAATTCCGATGAAGAATAACACACAAGATCCATTTATTAATTTACGTATAATACGAATATTCTCTGCTCTCATATTTTTACTTTTGTTTTTAATGGTTTCGTATGCTATATTTATAATACTGTCGTCGACACTGGTAATTCCCGATTAAAACGTTGCTGTCTCATCAACGGTCCGTACGAATTTATAGATTCGAAAGCGACATGTAACGAGTAGCCAGATGATGATTACGCAAACGATGCATTCGGATGGGTTATGCCTGTTATTACATTGGTCTTTGCGTAAGAACGCGCAACACCACGTGTGGCGGCAGTAATCGGATATAAAGCCTACTTTGATTAACCGATTGTCAGGTAAACACGGCCTGGTAGCCGATGTCCGTTAATTATCCGTTGATGTCTCTCAGAAACTGGCTCAAGTCGAGTAATTAATCTACAATTACAGGGCCGATGGCGTATAATAGATTTTTCGACGATCCTCACGATCGCGTTATATAAGCTTTTAATGTTTGCGACTCAGCAACGTGTTGTAAAACAATCGATTATCGGCTCGTTAAATTGTGCGCACTCTCTCTTTAGCTCGGCCTCGCTTTCCTCCATTTGTTACTTTTGATTCGAGGGAAGTTGAAAGAAAATACCGCGTCTGTTTAACGAACCGCCGCTTTTTATCGTAACGAACGCTGCAAGTACTTCGGATGACGGACTAGATGTACAAATACGGTTTTTATGTCAACTTCCATTAGAATGGAAAAAAGATTCCATTAGAATGGAATTAGAAATAAACAACGTGGCGAGCTCTCCTTGTTTTCAATTAGTCGATCATTTAACAATTAATTTCAGCAGTGTGTTTTGCTAATGTGTGTGAAGAATGCTTACAAAAGAAGATCTTCATTTCTGATGAAGGCATATGTTATTCAAGTTAAATATAGGTGTTTCTTATTCTCGCTTAACGTAAATTTGCTTCGAACCTCATTTAGTGTAATATTAGCGTTTGATAGACAGAGCAGGTTTTCGACTTTGATCACTTAGAACACTAATTGTTTATCTTGGCACGATGCTCGCTCGCCTGCCCATGTCAAATTGCGGGTTTGTTCCATCGTTGTAAACGCGTCCATTAATTTGGAAGTATGATAGCGACCGAATTCCATCACAAAAATCTATCGAAATTCGTAAAATACGGAGACATCGGAAGTTGATTATCGGATTAATTCCTGGCACGTGGAAATTCTTCATAGAATTTTACCATTCAATGAGATTACGCTGTTATTTTTTCTTTACTACAGTTGACCGAAACGATACGTAAGTGGATCGAATAATGTCGCACGGCCATTAAACGAGTTTGTGATAACGTTCACGTGCTTGTTTACTGCAAATATTCGCCGTGCTCTGTGAGAAATTAACAACTGGGATCGGAACGTAGCAACAGACAGTTGAAATTTCGTGGCAATTCGCTACTTGGATGGCTAGTGGCCCGCTGCTTAATTTTCATCCGCGTTCTGCCGGGCAAATTCTGCAGATCTCGACAACTTCCGGATGTTTAGGGTAATCTAGCGAATTCCAAGAGTGGGAAACCTGAGCCGAGCTTAATTAATCGCGAATTAATTCGCAGTCACGTGTTAGGGAAACAATGCTTGTTCCTGTTTGCGCTCGACTTAATAGATTATTCAAATTAAACTCGCAAATCCGTACATCTGCTCGGATACTGATCCTATAAGCCTGGGTGTTCCGTTTTAAATTTCGTCCATTCCTCGCGCGAGAACGACCGCGCTGTTACGGTACGGAGCTACGAGTGAAACAACGACGCGGCGCGGCGTCACGAGAGTCGGGGTTATCGATACAGCTGCCGCTTTGCACGCGCGTTTTTCTCGCACGGTTTACACGCGAGTTTTATGGGCAATGAAGTCGAGCAGAAACCGTGCACCGATCTTTGACGCGCAGTTTATCGAACGCCAACTCCCCGTGAAAATCGTCGCAGTTTTATCACGCGCGCGCGTCAATTTATGAGTTCGCTTACAAATTCTATTTCAATTTAGTCCTTCCTTGCATATCTATTCCCGCGTCGTCGCGACAATTTAATACGTCACATCCGCGGCGTGATAATTCGTTAGCAAGGCAGATAAGCTATAAGCGCTTCGTAGGAGACGAGATTGTCTCGGATAATGCACTGAATAATGGAAACGTAGCGGGTATAACGCGCGAAATTACCTGTCCCCTGCGCCCTCGTAGTTTCCCTGTACAGTTCCTCGAAAACGTACCTAATCACTCCCCTCCGTTCAATGTACCATCAAACACTATTTTTTCAATCAACATCCAGGAGTACCCAATTTTAATCCCAGTTACCACCGATTGCATCTAACTGCAATCGCATTTATTTAACTTTGCACTATAAACAAATCACCTATCGAAACACTCCTTCTAATGAACCACTCACAGCTTCCAAACGTTTAGATTTTTCTCGATACTACAGATCTCTCAATTAAAAATCTCCAGTAATTTTTATTAATCACATTAGATGATCTGTAAGAAAGATTGCAGGAATTTCAATCACTCATCGAACGATCCTGCAGAGTTTCTATAATACGTTGATAGAAAACCTTTTTCTGATCTGATTCGGTTGTTGTGCGGTTGCCTGTTCAGTCAGGGCCGACAAGTGGTTTGACTCGACGCACAGTCCGGCTCAGTCCGACGTTCAGCACGGCTCGCCGACTACTGAGCCAGCCGACGCAAGCGTCGAGGCCCCTTCGCGCTCTCACCAAATGTCTTTTTCTCGTAGCTACCTGTTTGCGCGAATTCTATACGTTAGTCACAATATTTTTATCGACCTAACGCGGAGAGAAGTATTTTTCGTGAACGAAATACAATCCGATCGATGTATTAGTTATTCTTTTTATATGGAAATTGTATTTATTGACTAGAATTCAAGATTGAAAATTTAGAGTCTGAATAATATCAAACTGAATGATCCTTTTGACTAAATGTATTTATTCATATTTATTATTCATATATCATATTCATTATTAGTTACAAACTTCTGTTAACATTTATTAAAAGCTCTTGTTCTCAAGAAGTGACAATATTTTTTTTAGAAGCTATTTTATATGAAAACGAAAGGAGAGAGACACGTTAATGCTTTAGTCTTCGATGGGACTTAATTCTCATCGTTTTCGATCCCAATGGTAACTGGTTTTCGAGGATGAATGCAGCGATTCGATACGGCGAAAAGCTCGATCATCCTGTGTGACATGCATAATTCATTAACCACGGACCAGCGTTAAGGTTAGGGCGCGCGAACGAGAGCATCGCGATCAAAGGTCATCGTATAATGAACGTGTACGCTAATACTGTACTGGGAAACATGCATTAACCTGTCTTAACAATGGAAATGCGACCCAAAGCCAACTGGAAAAAATCCGTACCCTATTTATTAGCCGTTTGCGTCAACAATCTCCTACACGCTTTTCAGATTATAGTATCTTTTTCGTTTACGCAGAAAAACTTGATATTTTTGTATACTTCATCTATGACGTTGATATTATACGTAGTACAGGATTTAGCAATGTTTTTCAAGAAATTGTTACTCGTTTCTCAATTTCATGTGTACAACACATGACTTTTATTCAAAATTGTAGACTACATTTTTAACAAACAAGTACCAAACGAAGTTTTCACTGTTTCTATTTACTTGAAGTAGATTTTACGATTTTCACGGATCGTGGATAATCCTCGGTCTTGCACGGATGTTGGACTGCATTGTTCCGAGCAGATTTGATTGACGCGTTCCTTTACCACAAGATATAACTCCGACTCCTTGAATCGGTACGGTCCCGTTATTCTCTTGTGTCAAACTTGCTCGTTCGCCAACTCAATCACGGAAACGCGTTAATTTATTAACGTCGAATTTACACCCTGAGGGGAATCCACACTGTGATTAAGAAGAAGTAATTCGCTGACGTAAAGCCGGTGCCATTTACCTACAGTTTCTTCATTTGACAATTTCCACAGATATTTGAATTATAAGTAAGAAACGATATGTCACAAATAATTTAATTATGAATTATTGAAGGAACTAATTGTATGCGAACGAGATAAACAGCGATTCGAGCGATGGACGATGTCAGGTAACGCAAAGTTTGCTTCAAGTCGGAAATGAGCGAAAGTTCGCGTGTGCAAGTTCCGGTCGAAGATGTCCGAACGACGTGACGTTCCGATTTCTATTTCTCGATGGTGCGCGCCGAGAAGTTGCGACCGAATTTCTTGGGTAACTTCGAGGGATTCATTTGTCTCGAACGGGTATTTCATTATCGACTGGCCGCGTAGGATCCTAAACCTCGAAACTCGATGCATCGACGTCTGTCGTTGAAATGGTTCCGCGGTTCCTGCGTCAAACTTTACTCAGTTACAATCTATATACCTATAGGAGTTTCGTATCGAGGACTGATTCCTACCGAGGTCACCGAGATACGCGTATCATGGGCACGATACGCTCCGAGAAGAACTTTGTATTCCAATAATTTTGTCCGACGTTGAATAATGTAGAATAGAATAATAAGCATGGTTTTATCAATATCTATCGTAGGTGAAACAGGTTTAACTGTGAAGATCTATAATCTGCATGAATAATAAGACCATGGATGAAAGCGACGATTTTGCATTCGGTATATCTATCGGTGTCAAGGCTGAGAAAGCGGGTTAAGGAAAATTTGGATTAAAACTCTTAATAAGCTCTTGCGAGAGAGAACTTGCATCTCGAAATTATTATTAAATTCATTTAATAAGATTGTACCCAACATTATTCAAAATACCATTCCCGTGTGTTTCCTTTAAGTATTAAATCACGTGCCAGGGACGAATTCCTGTAATGTTTCACGTTTTCTCGATCCTCTCCCAGATGCACCTCTGCTTCCCAGGTAAGTATATTCCTACTTTAATATTGGAACACCCAAGGAATCGTTTCGAATGGTGCGTCCACTTTACTACGATTCTTGAGATGCTCTGCATTTCAACATACTTTAACTGCTAGTTTGATTCCCATGTCCCGGATTATTCTCCATATCTTGTCAAGGATACACGCGATCTATTTAGATTCATTTATTTGATTAATCCAGCGCGATTTGTATATAAAATCCAAGAGGGAAGATAACCGATGGTACGGTATTTTTTGATCGCCTGGAGCTTTCGAAGGAAGGGGGTTGATCGGCCTGGTATTCGATTACCATAGTGAAATATTGCCAGTGAAAATTCGCGAATCATCTCCTCGACGAAAATAGCCGCGTCGTCGTCGAGGAAAAGCCGCGGTTACCGGTGGAAATTCAGTGCCACCCTCGGGCTTTTACAATTCGTCTCGTTGCAAATACGATCCTTATAACCATTTCTGTACTCCGTAGAAACTCACGTCGGAAACGCGCGATATCGCGAACCGTGACGCACGTTTTCACTCGGCTACGGCTGCACACCCCACGGTTATTTACGTACCCCTAGGAAAAATCTTGCGTCGGTAAAAGAAAATCTCGGCGAACATCGCGTAACGACGAAAGACATTGAACCGTCGCGTCATTTTATCTGCAAAGATACGACTACGCTGTTTACCTTTTGTCTTCCTATTCTCGCGTATCATAATTGTATAATAATGTTGCCGTTGCAGAAAATTTCAGAATATGTACTACAGAAATTTATATTTGACTTTTGTTATTTTATTATTTGCAAGAGAAATTTTTCTGATGAATCAGATAGAAGAGTTCATTTCTGACAAGATAGGATCTTAGTGGAAAATTTCCAAGTCCGATCAAATATATCTATGGAAAAGATATAAATGTGAAGGTTGCTCTGCGAACTTTCAAACTTTGTCATTTCTTCACCTACTTTTCCTTTTTTCTTCGGGTACTTTCCTGATTCCCGTCTCCTTGTCTCATTCTTTAATTTCTCCGAGTTCGAAGCGGGAGCAGTCCTTTTACCCACCCACCGACAATGCTTTATTAGAAACGATGATGCGCAACTTCTAGCCAGCTTACCCACGTTCCAGCTGTTTGATTTATCCGCTAAATTTTCTCATACGTTTGCGTGAACCTTACAGACCCGGGTGCACGATGCGCGTAGACGTGAACGAAATAAAGAAGTTTCCAGTCAGTAAGCCAATTCGCCCGGAAAAAATAAGCTTCGAGTCTGCTAGTAAGAGTTAGTGTTATTCACGGGATTGCAAGAACATGAGTGGGTGTGAGAGATTTGATGAGTTTCCGGTTTTCCTACTTTGCATACTATTTCGTTTCTGAGTAAATGACTTTTATAAACGAACTTCTATTCGTTTTCCCAAACTTCGAATCTAATCATTTATTACAATCCTTAATCTGTACTTAACTAGAAAAGTTAGTTTCCAAGCATATTTCTCGAAAACATATCGCATTTCGTATTTATAGTTTAATTAGTTTTACAACGAGAAGGTGTGCGAACGGTTCACTAACTCAATCACACCTAGATTGAACTCCGCGAATTAAGTTTCCATGTTTTCCAGCAATCAGAACGTATTTATGTATACAGAAAATTTGCGTATTAATGAATCGGTTACAGAACACAGAATTTGTAATCAAGAAAAAGGATTCTCCTTTCAATTTAATCGAACTTATTACCATTTCAAGGTTTCTAAATCTTTTCGCTCAGTAACGTAATTTCGAATGGATTTTAGAATAACTAATTGAAATCGGATTTGAGCAGAAGAAGCTTTGAATACTTTAACTCCCATATTAAAAGGGGAATGTATTCATACCACAAGGAGAGCATTCCTCTTCAGCGACATCCCCTTTCATCCTGGATAATGAACTTGAGCACAATGATTATGCCGCTCTAATTAAGTCCCCTGGTCCTTTTTCAAGCCTACAGTCAGCCGATAATTGGACTCGTAGCTCGGTCGAATCGCAGCGTGCCGCGATCGCGTTTGCTTGTCGATGGGGATGTTTTCAGTGAAACGACTTCGTATATGTGTATATGAAGCAGGGCTTTTCTCTGGAGTGCAAAATTCTTGCTTATCGATTCGCTCTAACCGCGCTCGTAAACAGTAAAGTGCGATGGGAAGAGAAAGAGAAATGTTTCCCATGTCGCATTTGCAGTTTGAACGAAATCAACCGATGCGACGAGCTCGTCGAATCGAGTTTCGTTCGATTTCCTGGTTCGTAGCTTCAAGTGTCCTTCGAGAGAAAGTTTCGTTCATGGAAATTTTGCAATAGATTCAACGGTCCCCCGTACACCCTTATTTTATCGTAAATAATGGGGCGAAAAAGGGTGAAAGGACAGTGCATCTATATTGTAAATCCCTGCCGTGAATCTCTAAGGAAAACTCGACGTTGCATAAATTAACGGACTATCGAATTTACCGATTATCCACTCTTTCGGTTGAATTTCCATTGCGAGAATTTGCGTTTCAATAATTTCACGAAGGCTTCAAATTTTTAGTTATTTCAAATGGTCTCCGAAATGTTTGCAATCGGTATTAATCGAAATCTGACAGTGTACGGTGTTGTTTTTATTATTTCTTTTAAATTCCTATATAACATTTGCACCCGCCTGTAATAAAGAGCGAACAGACCAGCAGTCGAAGATTGATTACTATGCACGTTCCTTTTCATTCGCAATTTGAAATAAACCTCGACTGAACCGACAAAGGATGCAAGCCAGAATTTTCCTACCGGAAACGGGCTCGAGCGAAGTCGAGTCGCTCTCGATCCCCTGTACCTTTACCCTGTTTTGCACTTAGCGATTTACCCGGCCGTGCTTTTAGTACCCACTGGGAGAAACGAGATGTTCCTTCCTCATCGATTTCTGGTAATTCCCAATCTCTGCGCCTCGCTTCCGGTTTCGACCCGATATTGTGGTCGTACGCGTTCGCGCAGCTCTCCCGTTGGCTTACATGCAACCGAACTCTTGCGCTCTAACGCGAAACGTTCGCAACCCTTGTTTTAATCAACGTGTAAAAGATCACGGTCTATCGGCCAATCAGTAATCGCGAATGAAACCGCAAGATAATCTTCTCATTTATTTCCAATGATAAGCTTATTAATCGCAGATTTTTACGAATTAAATTATTCATAAGATTGGCGAAGTAATTAAAAGAAGATTGCTGCAACGCCCTCCAAATAATTATAGTTCAATGAAAAATGAATATTTTATAATAACTACTTACTCTAATAGTATTCAAGGTAAGCTTTAAAACTTAATATGTATAATACATTGCATATATCATTAAAATTGTTTTCCCATAAATAATAAAAAGCGATTTAAAATGCAATAGGATGTTATTAATGCTCTATTGATTCTCTGCTGCATCTGGTCGTTTCAATAGAGAAGAGAACTGAATAAAATAAATAGAATTTTTATGCAGACCGCCTGAGCAAAAATATCCTTCCGTATTTCTTCCGGACGGGAATTGTTCAATATCGATCCTATCCTAAGATTGTTATTCTCCATTTCTGTTTTGTCATTATTTGCCTCTACCGATCGAATCTCTCTAAAACATAATAGCTTTATAATATTTCATTTGATTCCATTGGATGGTCAGTACCGATACGACACGTAGGAAATATCCGATAAAAAATGAAATTAAATTTCAAGTTTCAATATACAATTCGTATCGTCGCCGTTTACTCCCCTTCTCCACGTGTTTCTTTATTGGAATAATATAACAGAGCAGAGCCGTCTCATAAAAAGATTTTCATCTGAAAGATGCGCAGGGGTCATTTATAAATTTCTATAGGCTCCGGCAAGTCTGGAAAATACGATTATTCGACTCTCTCCCCTCGGAACCCAACTTTAATCTAATTTCTTTCCCCGTCCTAGATACAAATCGAATGGGTAACTACAAACGACGTCTTTCCAAGAAGGTATACGCGTTTTAGGAGAATGATGTTTCGTTAAAATGATACGAATGTTTATAGAATTCGTTTGTTTTTCTTCTTATTTAGATTGGGGTTTCGATACCTGATAGAAGTTAATGGTAACTGTAAATAACGCAAAGTGATGTCGTTCGATTACGAAGTTATCTACTTCAAAATAAATTATATCGCATCAACACGCTACCTTTAACGTTCGAGGATAATTTTATTTGAGGAATGTTATCTAAAGTTTAATAATGCTGAATGCGAACGCGTCGCATACCAATTAACTTAACACTGCATAGATTCAATTGCATGGGAACTTCGGATATTCTACATTAACCCGACGGCGTTTGCATTCAACGAATACAAAGCTTGTCACGAAGCGGCGACGCGATTAACGATACTGAAACGATCGTGACCTTTGCTCGCGAACGGGTCTCCGTGCAACAAAGCCGAGTCTTAACCTTATGCTCGCGGAGATCCTTGACTAGCAAACGTATTTAACTAACCTTGCACTTAGCACAGTTACGGTAGAAAAGACTAAACTTAATTTGAAATTTGATTGAAACTTTGCTTGCATTTAAAGGTGATTAAATATTATGAAATAGCATTTTAGGGAGACAGATCAATCCTTAAGCGTATTTCATTAATCGACTTTTGATAAATAAAATCATTCTATGCTCGATCATTCTGAATAGAGGTGAAATTTACTCTACTTTGCCGGAACCATACGGCATTCCTGTTCTATTAAATTCGGTTGGAATGCAGCCAAGGAACTGAAACAACGAATTCCTTCAGTGCCTTTGAAGTTAATATTCCACCGCAAGCCGCGCGAAATAACGCACGACATAATTTCGCGTGCGTGATTTAAAACGAAATTCAACTGGTATTTAAACAACGCTTTTTATTGTCGCCCTCCTCTCCGCGATGATGAAAATCAGAGTCAGGTATAATAGGAAACAAACGAGTTCTCCACGATGCTCAATGCGTTCTGCACGCATGTGATTCACTTGATTATCGCGACGGCTTTGTTCGTCCACGTGCTGCGCAATTTGTTCGATTAATTCATCGCAACCGAAAACCCGAATGCTCTTCCTCCGCGACGACAGTGAAAACGTAATGGAAAACGTTTTTATAAAAGTGGCCTTTCACGGATAGAAGTGTACGCTTGTCATCTGAAAGGACGAGCCGCTGATTACGCGGTTGTTTAATCCCGCTGTATTTCGATGAATTACAAACCGTATCGATTTTCCGTTTCGTTTTCTTTTTTAACCAGCGATGGAAATGGATTCTCGCACGGGATACTGTGTAACAGGAAATACGTTTTTTATATCCTAAACGGTTTCACGAACAATCGTGCCCGTCGACTTCAATTCTCTTTCCTCAAACGGGTTAACAGTTATCTTTTTATTTCGAACGAACCTCTTCGCCGGTAATTTGTACGTTTTTGATTCGCGAACGCCACGCAACCAGCTACAGTTCGAGAGCCGTAAAGATTTAATCGACATATTCTCGAAGCGAAACGACCGGATCCAATCTTTCTTCGTTTTGTTTTCCTGCCAGTCTCCGGTTTAATGTCCGCAGTAAAAATACTGCACGTCCGCCAGATTAGCTGTACGTGGTAAATAACGTTGGCCGCGACAAATCATTTTGCGTCGTTATTATACTCGAACAACGAGTAATTTGCAAAAATTTTTGCACAGAGCACGCCACGACAAATTAACTTGTGAAGGCAATTGGATGAAAGCTTTTCGTATTTACGTGTGAAATAAGGAGAGCGGGCAGTGTACCGGATTATGTCTTGCTTTTAACGATGCACTCTTGGTAGCTCATTTTTAGATAATGTTATCGTAGAAGCTCGCGGCTGTAATGCCGCTTTTATGTAATGTTTAACACTCCTCAAATTATAAGAAACAATTACATTTTTCTTGATGACTTAATATCTCGAATTCTTTTTTCTGTTGCAGGCGATATCTTCGATGAAGTTAACAATAAATTAAAATCGATCTCAGGTTTGACAACGAACTGTCTCGGCGGTGGAAGGATTGAGCACGATCCTGATGAAAAAACCATCAAAGTCTATGGATACTCTCAGGTGAGTTTACATTCTAACGAATCTCCTTTACTATAATCGATCGGTTATTCTCATCGGGCTTGACACCTAACGCGACTCCTCCCACAGAGACATTTGGGATTTCCCATGAATTTTACATCGGGCGCACGTGTATCTCGCTTACTTAATTTTAATTAGTTTTAAATTTCAAAGCGTTGCTATCTATCTTCAGTTTAAACTGAGCTGACATTTTAAAACGGAATGTGTAAAGAATGAGTCATGCAGGTATTAGTAGATATCGAGTAAATTGAAAGAATATAACTATGAGATTTGCGATAGGAAAACTTTTCATTAAATCAAGGCTTAAACGGGATCAGAATTAGATAAAAATTAAAACTCACGGGAAACCGTGGCAAATGATATCGGGATCTCGATTGGAATTGTATTTGTAGAGCAAACTTGCTTCCACGGTTTAATCGTTTGGACAGCTGCCATTGTAAACTAATCATGTATCCTATTTTTAAGATTGTTGCCATCGCGAGATACGCATGAGATTTTCTTACGTTGATATTTAATAATAATTTATAAAAAAATGTAGCCACTTTGGGAATGTATCTTTGGGCGAACCAATTTTACGGCTGCCTTGGGGATATCGCGATGTTTTTCTTCCTTGTTTCAACTTGCGATCTAAGTCAGCAATAATTTAAGAGCCGATTTTTCCTCGGTTCCTGTGTACATTTTACGGATTGAGCCTGTGCGCTGAATCCGTAAACCGGAAGGATTCCTGATTTACGCTGTTTCTAATAAAAAGAGTCGGTCTCAGTATCTTGGTTTGTTTCCAGGGCTTTGGAAAGGCGGATCACGAGGTATCCGTTGCTTTACTGAAGAAGAAGTACCCCGATTACACTATCACCTGCTCCGACGACGGATACTAACGAGGAACGTTTTGACTAATTTATTTAAACATGTTCAATATTTAATTTAATAAACAAATTTTTACAAACCGAACTGTTGTACCT
>NW_017176451.1:1302121-1316006 GCF_001652005.2 Ceratina calcarata | reverse complement strand
GTGTAAAGAATGAGTCATGCAGGTATTAGTAGATATCGAGTAAATTGAAAGAATATAACTATGAGATTTGCGATAGGAAAACTTTTCATTAAATCAAGGCTTAAACGGGATCAGAATTAGATAAAAATTAAAACTCACGGGAAACCGTGGCAAATGATATCGGGATCTCGATTGGAATTGTATTTGTAGAGCAAACTTGCTTCCACGGTTTAATCGTTTGGACAGCTGCCATTGTAAACTAATCATGTATCCTATTTTTAAGATTGTTGCCATCGCGAGATACGCATGAGATTTTCTTACGTTGATATTTAATAATAATTTATAAAAAAATGTAGCCACTTTGGGAATGTATCTTTGGGCGAACCAATTTTACGGCTGCCTTGGGGATATCGCGATGTTTTTCTTCCTTGTTTCAACTTGCGATCTAAGTCAGCAATAATTTAAGAGCCGATTTTTCCTCGGTTCCTGTGTACATTTTACGGATTGAGCCTGTGCGCTGAATCCGTAAACCGGAAGGATTCCTGATTTACGCTGTTTCTAATAAAAAGAGTCGGTCTCAGTATCTTGGTTTGTTTCCAGGGCTTTGGAAAGGCGGATCACGAGGTATCCGTTGCTTTACTGAAGAAGAAGTACCCCGATTACACTATCACCTGCTCCGACGACGGATACTAACGAGGAACGTTTTGACTAATTTATTTGAACATGTTCAATATTTAATTTAATAAACAATTTTTACAAACCGAAATGTTGTACCTTTCTGATTTTGCCTATTACTTTAATAAAGGATTTGATTCAACTGATTTGTAATTATCGAAAACCCTTGCTAATCGCCATCAGTCGAAATGCTTATATTTGTAATTGTTAACTGAAATTAATAACCGGTTCGTCCAGATTTATCAGTATAATGGATTCCGTTCAACGACAATTAAATTAGTTTAATGAAATTGATCTCATTTAGATTATGCCCTTTCGTAATTAATTCCACATAGCCGGACAATATCTGGTGGTAAGCAGTACCAACTGGAGTTCTGATTAGTTTGATGAAATATTGACCTGTACTACTGATAGTAAAACCACAGATGGAACAGAGGATAAGCTTAACATCCAATGGAACGTTCGATAAAATAGTGATAGCACGGAACAGGAGATTTTCGAAAGTCAAATAAATGGACTTACAAAGTACATTGTAATCGTTTAGTAAAAAATAAAGTGTAATAGTATAATCTATCCGAACAATTCTGTTAATTTTATTGATTATAAATGTAAGCTGTTCGAAATTTAATAAAAATAAGATATTAAAATATAAAATTATAGAAGTCTTCAGATTCTTTCCTTTAATTGCTAAATTCTATAATGTTTTAAATTGAATCGGTAAGTATGAAAACGTTGATAACAGAATTCAATCAATAAATTGTGAACGCTGAGCGATGAACGATAATACAGGTTGCTGTTTCATACCTTCCGTTATCAAAAGCGATTTTGCACGGGTCTCGTGTATCTCGAATAGATGGCTGCAGTTACGAGGATTGCGGCTATTTAATTTAAATCTAGCTTTGCGTTGTTCCTCTTTTTTTTATATATTTCCCACACTCCACTTTTGTATTAGTCTTTCATTAATCTTAATATATCTCTCCGATGTTAGATTTTTAAAAATTAGGAAGTTTGTTCGATGAATCATGTTAATTAAAACATTGAATCGATTGAAAATGAAAAGAACGCAAATTTCCAAAAGAGAATCAAGTCACAGTCTCCGTGAACGACTCGATCCGGCGCGCGATTTTCATTTTTCACGTCGGAAACAAATGCATCGTTCTTGGTAACGGGAACCGTTAGTTGCCATAATTTGGACATGTCGGGCGCCCGATGAAGGCGTTACAAAAATTTCCAGTAATAGACCAACAGGAATAACAATGTTTTCCCGGGCCGCTAAGTCCATCGTGAAAACCATCGGTCAGCAGAAATTCCACGCTGGTGAAGAGAACATCAAGGTGCCGAAATTATATTTTAAAATCGAGTTTCAACATCCCATGATTTCCCGTCCCCTCCGGGGGACATTCACGGGTTCCCTTTAACGAGAGAGAACTGGACAATGAAGAACGCTAAAGGGATACTCGAAACAATATATCATTTTGCGATTTGAATTGTTCGTGCAGCTGGCGATGGTTGGAGGTGCAGGGGAAATTGGACGATCTCTCTCGCAGATGCTGAAACAAACTTCGAAGCTCGACGTACTCGCGCTATACGACGTGGCCGCATTGAACAAACGACACGCAGCGCACATCAAACCGAAAACCTTCAGCAACGGCCAGCCGAATGCGGTAAGCTTATTCTCCAACTAAACTGCATATATCGTACCGCTTGAACAAATATCTTCCACCGTTCAAGCATTCTGACGCGCTGCTATTGACGGCTCATACATTACACGCATTCTGAATTCATATTATATCATTCATACCTGAATTCGACTTTTCTACAAATACATAGAACCTACAATCCATTCATTTCAATCTTTGTTGTTCATTCATTTAACTTCTCGTTATTGGTCCTATTGAATAGAATTCGCGTATGTTAACGATGCTGGAGAAATCGAGGACGAGCAAAGGTGATTACCTTCCTATGCACGAGGTAAATACAAAATAGCAGTACATATTTGCTTCAAGCTGAATTTACGGATTGAACAGTAGACTAATTATAAAAATGTATTTTGTTAAGAAGGAGACAGGAGAGCTGGTGGAAAGTCTGCGTCGTCTGCCGATCGCTGAGGAGTGTGCCACGAGCCCGGCGCCGAGGCCAGCGGTAGGGTCACAGGTAAGAGACTTTAAATTGAAATGTGAATCGTTTAACGAAATTTGATTAAACTCGATACGAAAAGTGAACGCACGGTTTTATTTGAAATATCGAGACGAAAGAACTATTATCTGATAAAAAGAGAAAACGCGATGGCGCGTCTCGTCGACTTGTTTCGAACCGCGTCGCGAACATAGGATGAGGAGGAGGATAGGGATGAGAAGCTGACGAGGCGGCGCTATTCTTCGTGCGAATTTTCAAAACGGTCTTTTACGATCTTCATTCGTGATGGATCACGATAAGCATTTTCGAAGATCGATTTATTGCAAAGTTTCGTTACTAGTTAAGAGATGAGAAAGAAAAGAGGAGCCGGCCAATCAGAATGTTTTCCGTGATGCAATACATAAGCCGGCGTAGGTTTAATTCGCGAAAGATAAGGGTAAAAAAAAGGAATGGCACCTAGGGGGAATTGCTTTTGCCGCGAGTCGACGTACAATTCCGATCACGTCCGTGCGCCGCGCGCCTCTTTTTGCAATATCCCTTTCCCTGAGAAAATGCTATGACGAGAGACGATGAACGGGCTTTGAATACGTTAAATCTGCCAAATAAACGTTCAACCATTTGCCAGGCTACGAGGAATTTTCCTTGACCGCAATCCCTTTCGCTCTTTCTCAAAACCATTTAATACAATTGAAGACTTCTATGACAAAAGCTGTTCGCTTCCATTTTGACTCCAACTTCACAGCAGAACTCATTTTATTTCTACGAGATGCAATCTCTTGTAGATTGCGATCGTCGATGAAATGTATAATTCTACAGATTAAATCAATTCTTCCTAAATACAAATAATCAGTGCACAGTGAATAAAATTTCGATATTCTTATATAAATAGAATACAATTATCTTTGTAATTACGAAGTCTTCATAGAACGTTTGTCACTGAAATGATGCCTTGGCAAAGGGTTTAGTTACGTCTTCTATCCCCTCCTCTGTCCTGAGGGATTATTACAAAGATAAAGAATACCCGAACAAGTTCGAACAAACCTTGAAATCGTCTCTCCGTCTGTTCTCAGGGGGACAACGCGTATGGTAGCAAGCTACGAAGCCCTCGAGTTCTCGCCGAAATGGGGCCCGTTATCCGGGACGCCGGCGACGACTGTGTTCGCATCGCTTCCGAGATCCGTAGACATTTTTCTAATTTCGCAACACAGAGCCGTCAGAATACTATTGACGGTAACGTCGCTGCGTTCGCGCGACGACAGTACTCGACCCTCGTGTTGTTGCCCGATGGAAACCGCATGCAGCACGCTGACACGCATGCCTTTATCGCGGCCAACGCGAAGTCGTCAAGAAACGTGGACAAAATTGCCGCATCGTTGAAAAATACCGGCTCGATGGATAAAAAAAATTATTTGAAGAAGAAAGATTTCGGCAAGAAGCTGAATATGATTTCTTCGGAGCAAATCGCGGAGAAGAAAGTGACCGAGAATTTTTTAATAACACAAAAGTGCAACGATAAGAAGAAGATACGCGTGAAAAAATTCAACGAGGTGAAGATCGTCGAGGATGCGACGAGCAAGATCATTGGACGGCCGAGTAATTTGGGAAAACCGAAGAACTGGACTATCCCTGCAGCCCTGGGCGACAAGAAACCAAAAATGTTGTACGGATTGGTCCGACAGAGACGAAAACCGCTAGCTAATTTCTTCTTTAGATTCCTGGACGTCCAGGAAGCGATCGCGGATCGTCGTAACAGTAACTACACTGGCTGCAAGATCGATAAACTGTACGTGCGAAATCAGAATCAAATCAAACCGATTGGAGTTACAAGTCAGAAGAAATTCGGTACGAAGCTACCCGAAGAGAGGATGAACGTGACCACTTCTGTAACCGATTTGCCGCCTGAAACAATTGAAAACGTGAATGCCCCGGGCGACGACAATTCAAACTTGCTAGAAACGTTCACGGGAACTGGGAACCCGATCTCTGTGGAACAATCATCGACGGGAAATTCTGAAATGAGCGTGGGTAGGACTACATCCAGCTACGAATCTGAAAACGAACGAATGAGCAACGAGTCTCTGTCGACGGTGCAGAAAGTGTCGTCGAAGATCGCGCAGTTCCTCGAGACTCTAAAAAGCAACAGGCGAAGGTCGAGCTCTACGACGAGTTTGGTTTCGTACAATCTTGACACATTGTTCGCCACCGAGGAAATGGCACCGGCCTTCGACGGGATTCTCGTGGAACCCTCTGATCGTTCAAAAGACATTGTACTGTTTGGAAAGAAGAAGGATCCGCCAGCCGAGAGTCAAGGCAAACAAATCTACGGCCAAACTATATGCAAGGAGGATGACAAAAAAAAGGACAAGAAAGAAAAGAAGAAACCAACACCCTGCAAAGAACGACAGGATGATTGCAAGAAGAGGGAACCTAAATGCAAAAAGAGGGAGAAGTGCAAGAAACCAGACCCTTGCAAAAAGGAGACTCCTAAGAGAGACCCTTGCAAGAAAGATACGACTAAAAAGGAGAGACCAAAGTGTAAGCCAAGGAGGACCGAGAAGTGCGGCAAGCCGGAACAGCCAGCTAAGTGTCCACCGGTGGTACGTGCGCCAGGGTGCAAAGACAGCGGGAAACCAGGTAAAGGTTGCAAGAAGTACTCGACTCTTGCCTTTCATATGGATTACAAGAGTGTCTTCAGCGTGGACAACATAAAGAATATTCTGAACCGTTCCATGATAAAACGAGAACGCATCAACAACTAATGAAAATTATTTTCTACAAGAATAAACGAGGTCTAGAGTGTTTATATGTAACGCGGGTGTGTCTACTTGTCCAAATTATATAACATTATAAGAATAAGATACAAAGTATAAAATTAATGTAATACGTGTCAATGTTCCAACGTGAATAAACGCGTTTTAATAAAACGTTAAAACGATTTCTCGTCTACTTTATTTTAAATTGGAAAAGAGCAAAAGAAAAGAGAAAAACCATCAGTGTGTTTTGATTTTAATTGCAGCTGCAGGCCACGCCAGGCACCCAGACGAGATACCAACTGCCGGGTAACGCCGTCGAAGTAAGTTTCTTAAATATATACCATACTTTTATCTAATTAGATTACAGTTTGTCGCCTCTCGAATCGGTCGCGAGCGCTCGATTGACTCGAGTGATCGAGGAGCGCGTGTAACCGAGACTCGTCGCTATGGCTCCACCTCCCTTCTGCCTCTTCCTCATCTCCAAACAATTTAACCGTGAAAATTAGACACAAAAAAACCAAAACCAAAATCAAACAAAAAAAAAAACGATATGAGTCGGATCATCCTCTCTCCCCGCAGAGGACGAGTACAAGTCCACTCGAAATCAATGGATCGATCGCGCGAGCCTCGGACCGAAGGAACAGGGGCCCTTTGTCGATCACTTCCGACCCGAAGGGATCCACGACGACGACGATCGATCGCGACGGCGACGTTTCACGGATCCTCGGCCTGAAGAACCGCACTATCGAGCGGCAAAATAATAAGTACCGCGAGAGGACCATGCTCCTCGAAGAGGAAGATAGAACGCGGAACGACGACTATTTCCCCCAAGGCGAGGAGTACGAGGACGAGATCGGCATAGATTATGGCCAACTGAAGAAAGAGTTTCCCCATAGGAGACCCACCAGAGAAGAAGATATGGATCTACAATCGACGAGACGGCCATCGGTGCCGCTCGCTAACGTGTCGTTCGAAAACGTTCCGTTAGACGTTGGGAAACGATCGAACACCGAACAAACATCGGTGCCCTAGAAGAGAGGAGACTCGCTCACAAGAATCGTCCCAATATTCCCTGTATCTCATTTTTATATATCCGTACAAGAATAAACCGTTTGAAAATAAATTGTTTCGTCGCGAAGAATCACCTTGCGATCGCGATCTCCAATCGTCCAAATGTTCGCGTTCGTACGCGGTTCGATCATCGATTCACGGGTGAAGGAGGGAGGTGGGCCAGGACAAATCGGAGGAAAAAGAGCCGTTAAAACAAAAACAAAGATAATAGAGAGAGAGAGAGAGAGATAAAAAGGAATGTGATGTGATCTGATCATCCAGGGTGCAGGGAAGAAGGGAGAGCTACGACTCGGGGAGCCGGACTGCGGCGAGGGTCCGCCCGACTGGCCGCGCAAGAGCCCATGTCATCCACCAAAGGGCCCCTGTAAGCCCATGGGTCCACCGGGCTACCCTTCGAAACCGAAGCCGGAAAAGAAGCCGTTTTGCGTAAAGTGTCCACCGAAGAAACCGTGCAAAACGAAAAAATGTTGTAATTAGGTGACGGGTGCTCTTTGAAAAGATCTAGCACCTAGAGACAGAGGGTACGTGGAGATAGCGGCGGAAGCAGCGGGCTAAAACTGTACGATCAAAAAATCTCTCTTCTGTCTACGTCCGTATATAGGCGAGCGCAAACTCTCTGGGATCGCTTTTGAAATTTTCCACCGCGGCACTTGGTAGTTTCCGAGCTAGAAGCCAGTTCTCTTTGGGATCGTCCTTTCGTAACGGGTGGATCTTGGCGTCTTCTCCGAGATGGGGACTCAACATGGGACTCGCCTGCGCGAGGAATTTCACAACCTGCCCCGACTCTATTGTCGTCTCGAAGGGGCCCGGGAACTGTCTATCGAAAGAGCTGATGAAATACTGGTGGCAACAACAACAGACAAGATCGTTTCGCAACGACTCCGTCTTGATGGGCAAGAAGAAGAAGAAGAGGCCGCCCCGTTCGGCTCCGCCATCGGACAGTTGCAAGACTACACCGAAATGTAAAGGCGAAAGGAGTCCTCAGAGAGGACCTTGTAAACAACCGTACCAACGAACCAAGCCTTGCCTACCACCGGAGAAGTGCGTACAGCCGGCACCACCGTGCTGTCGCAAACGACCCAAGAATCCCAAGTGTCCTCAGCCCCAGACACCGTGTCCGCCGCCCTGTCCATGTCCCTGCCCCGAGCCGCCGAAGAAACCTCCACCGCCGAAAATATGCTACCGAAAGTGTCCCCCGCCGCCGAAACTACCCAGGCTTCCAAAATGCCCGACGATACCTCCGCCCCCACCACCTCCGCCGCTACCCAAGCTGCCCAGGCCGCCCAGGTGTCCAGCGCCTTGCCCACCACCTCCTGCACCGCCTTTGCCAAGATGCCCAAGAGCTCCGAAATGTCCCGAGTGCCCGCCGCAACGGGAATGTCCGCCACCGCCACCTTGCGAACCCTGTCCTTGCCCGCCACCCTGTCCTCCACCTAGCTGCCCACCACCGCCACCGTGTCCACCTTGTACACCGCCAAAACCGTGCCCAAAGCCATTACCCTGTCCGCCACCACCCTGCAAGATTTGTCCTCCGTGTCCACCTTGCCCGGAGTGTCCTCCGCCGCCACCTTGCCCACCACCGCCACCCTGCTGCCCTTGTCCTTGTCCCAAACCACCCCCGCCTTGTCCATGCCCGAAACCCTGTCCACCTTGCAAGAAGAAGCCCAAGCGACCGCGCTGTCCCGAGGGTCTTCCATCTTGCCCGAGGGATTGCGGCAAAAAGAGAGGTAAAAACGACAAGGTGAAGAAGAGGAAGATGTCCACGTATCTCGCCCCGTCGAGATTCGATCCGCAAAAGATCCATACGAAAGAGTTTCATATTTTCTCGACACTACTGGGCAAGAAGAAGTCCGGAAAATCAAAAACGTGTAAAGACATAAAGGATATTTGCGTAAAGGAATCGCAGAAGGGTTGCCTAAAGACCTGCGACAAGAAGCCCAACGCTTCTGTGGAAGAATGCTACGCGAAACCGAACAAATGCGATGGGAGGAAACTCAAGAAAACAATGCAGAAAGGAAAGAAGAAGAAGAAGGACTGTTTCGATTCATGCATTCCTCCAGGTAAATGCGACGTGCCGAAGGTACCAAAACCGCCAAAGATGGTCTACGGACCGTCCGTGTGTCCTCCACCGAAGTTCGCCGTACCCAAACCTTGCCCGGACATGCCGGAACAGATGGTGGAACCGTGCGTGGAAATTCGACCAGTGAGGAAGAAAGAAATCTGTATGCCACCGCCTATGCCAAAGCCACCCACAGATCCTGTCGTTCTATGTCCTTGTCCACCACCGCTGAAGCTGCATCCTGGTGACTGTCCCTGCTACGATATGAAAGAAGACAAAAAGACCAAACCTACGTTACCGCCGTGCAAACCGAAGGAACCATATATCTGTCCCAGGGAGCCGCACTACTGTCCACCCGAGAGTCTAATTTGTAAGAGGCCGAAACCTTGCGACGACAAAATAGAAAAAAGAAAACTGAAGAAGAAACGGGAAAAGGTGGTGTCGCCGCTATTCACCGAAAGAAGTAAGATTCATTATAAAATGATACATGTATAATTTACAATCTTTAATATTTCTTTTTATTCATCTAATTCGTACGTTTTTTTTAATGAAGGTAAATAACAAGATACGCATTGGCAGAAGAAATCAGTTTCTTACGAGATCTATTAGACAATGATGTTCGGTCACCCGGATCGATGATCGTCAATGATAATTTCCGGTCGACTGGTTTGCCAGCTCTCGTCCCCAGGATCGACCAAGAGAGCGTCCCGACTAAATTGATCAATCCACCGTTCCAGCCCTTCGTACCGGCGCTCGTAAAGATCCGAGGAACGGAACGCGAAAGGCGAACGAGCCGGCTTGTTACGTGTGTGTCCTTGGTCGCGTGTCTGATGTCGCGCTTTCGCTTTTAAATTTCGTTGCACAATCGTGGGAAAGAAAACCTGCATAAATGGACAATTTCCTTCAGGGTCCTCGATTTTACGCGAATGACAGCGTATTAAAGAATCTCGGTTCAGATAACGAACGAGCCTCGTCGGCCACGCGACACTCGACGTACATTCGATTAATTTTTTTTTTTATTTCTAAGAAGAAGTCCAAGTCTAAATTCGAATAGACCTCGTGATTGATAACTATCGACTGGTTTCTGCGTAAAAATATTTACGATCGAAGACACATGAGAGAGGCAGAGAGGTGGCTGAGGAAGAGAAAGGCTCGGGAAAACTCAGGAAACCAGAACCGTATTCGTCCCCTGTTACTATCTAAAATTTTCGCGTACTCCGATCGCAAGGTGAAACCCGCCGACGAAACAGATAAATTGTTCTAACACGTACCCAATGTCAATAAATCCATTTGTAGTAAATCCCTCTTATGAATTTACATAAATGTAGATAAAAATGATTTCTAAAAATACTTGCACACGCGGAATGCAAATTAGCGAGGCATTAATAAAGCTTGGAAAACTCTGGCGGGACGAGCAGCGAATAGAGGCTTGGAAGCCGTCGCGCGCGATCCGGAAACCATAAATTCATGGGTCGATTCAACGAATTTGCGAGTGTCCGATCGCGTGGGCTCGTCTCCGAACGATAGAGCACCGTGGAAGGAGAAATTGCTATCAAGAGCGGTTCGTTACAATAATATCGACATTTATATACGAGTCGGCTCCGGGCAGAGGAAGCAACGCCGAGGGAGAGGGTGGTGGCGGCGCGAAGGAGGGTGAAGGACGCCGGGCGGGGTTCTTATCATTTTATTATTGGGGTGAGCAGCCCTCCGTTCCGAGAACGACGCTTTACTTTTACCTTCCATTGTCTGTCCCCTCTCGTAAAGGCTTAAGGGCCGTTTCCAAACGCGCTCGATTCGATTATCATCCACGGATTCTCTCCGCTTCTCTTTTTCATCTATTCGTAACGCTTCGTTACTCACCGTCGCGGAGACGTCTAATCGACTCTGTTTCAATTCCGAAGTTCCTTTGATAATCGCTTTGTTTTATTAAGAAACTCTTCAAAATAATAAAACTCTTAACTATCTGAATGATAGAAATATGTAAATTCTAATAAGCACGCTTTATATACAGAAACAATTAACGCATATATTGCTTTTGTGAAAATTGTTCTTTTTCGACGCGATGTTCGTAATTCTTTAAAATCGTTGGAAAATTTATTGAGGAAGGGTCTTTGGGAATTTCTCCAAGCGAATCATCTCGATAGTAGAGCTCTTGAAGCGTGATATGGTTTTGCCGGAGTCTGTACCGCGAGAGATATCGCGAACATTATCGCGGACGTTCACCGTGATTGGTCGGATTCGAGGGTGTCCTCTCTTTTTCTCCCTTTCGTTCGACCAATAAGTGACGTTTCCATTGGAGAAAGGGTCCGAAGGAAGGGAGTGCGGACAGGGGCGCGAGAAAGGGAGAGACGAAGCGAGAGTAAGAGAGGGCGGAGAAGGCGGAAGCGGAAGCTGCGAGGGTGAACGCTGGTGTGGGTGGAACGGGTGGCCGCGGAGGTGGTAGCTGCGAGGGCAGAAAACTCTCCTGGAGCGTGTGGAAGAGAGTCGAACGGGTCGAGGCTGCGGATGGAAACGAGCGGGATGGATAAACTTCGAAGCGACTGTCCCCGAGGCTGATGCATAATTCAGGAATCGTCACCGGCGAGGATATTGCCAATTTGGCGTCGATGAAAATACGATCGGATTTGTCGGCTACCCCAGAATGGCTCGTCCGACGTACATCCAGTGAATTTAACACCTTCGTCCAACGTGCCGCCGCTGTACCGTGCGAAATTGCATCGGAGCCAATCGCCGGATCGCTCTAATATCCTCCTTGCTTTCACGCCGTTCTTTACCGGTTAATGGCCTCTCCCTCCATCCGCTTATTCGGAACCCGACGTACAGCTAGCTTCCTCGAGATCCGTATTATACCGAGATAGACGAAACATCGTTCACGAAATAACGAACAATTTTAACTTAGACATTTTTCAAATTTAATCGTTTGAAAGATTTTTGACCCCTTTCGGAATTTTTATGCGATTCATTTTTGATTATCGAACAAGATTTTCATTTTCGCGATATTCTCTGATCGATGGGGGATTATCGGTTTCTCATGGTTTTTTTCTGAAGAAGATTTTCACGAGGGTGTGTCAGCCGGAGGATGATCGTTGAACGTTCTTCGATTTTCCACGGACACGGGGATGCCATGAAATATTTATGGCAAGCGAGAGAGCGTCGGGGTACAGACACGATGAAAAGAATATTCATTTGGAGCCGATTCAATTTGTCAACGCGTTAATTACGTTATTATACTGTCTCTTATTGTCCGAGTCATCAATAACTCATAAATACATATACTTAGCCCTAATCCTCATGAATTCTGATTCTGATTATTTTTTCAATAAGCTAGAACGCGACTCAGCAAATAATTATTCAATCCTCCCAGAAGGTAGTTGGTAATGCAGAAGTTACGATCAAAGATCTATATATCTATTTTATCGACGATATTTAATAAATTTGTCTATTTAATCATGTCTCTCAATTATCGTTATCTATATTATTAAAATGTACGAACTTCGATTAATATTCTCGAAATAAAATTTTACGCAAAGTTGATAAGACAGAGAACATCGACAGATTCTCTGTTACGTACTGTCGATCACGATTCAGGAATGGCACCGACCGATTCAAAGCGAAACAGCGAACTGGAAAAAGGTTGCGATCGGAAATTTATTCGACGGACAGAGTGAGGGCTCGGTGACTTGGCCGGCGGGCACGAGAAGGCGGGAAGAGTCCGAGATTTATGGGACCGGATGCGCGAATACGGTGGAACTTCCTTGTATCCGGTTTGGCGAAAACTTTTCCCCGTGCTCTCCCTTCCTTCTTTTTTATTTACCCACGCACTGCCCCTTCTCATTCGAATTTCTATTGGGATCAGCAAAAAGCTGGATTATGAGTAAACGTTACGATCCTCGTTACCAAGTTGTTATAGATACATTTTCTTAAAAGAAAAGTCACGTAATTAAACAAGAGGAAAGGTGCAACGGTAAAGAAATTTGCATCCATTCACTAGTTCTTTAAAAATGAACGTCTACTTAATATTATTTCCATCGAGATCAAATGTTAAAACTTTTCCTTCAGTTTGACTCGGATTCGAACGACTTTTAAAACGCAATTTAAAATGGTAGTCGTTTGTCCCTTTTGTGGAAATAATCAAGCCGTGCTTCGGTGATATCCCAAGCGATTCGAACTCCTCCGGATCGTGGAACTTTTTAAACCGGCGTCCGGCGTACGCAGGAAATTTTCCCGAGGCAAGGGGAAAAAAGCGACGCGATCGTCCGGGAGCCGAAATTAGATTTCGTACTTCCGGTCGCTACAAGAACCTTCGAGGAAGAGGTAAGCGCGGACAAACGTCTTCCATCCTTCCACACAGTCTTCCCTTTTATTATCAACTATCAATAATAATTAATAATATAATAGTTCAATTTTTTTATTTTATATATCAATCATTGTTACATTAAACATACGTGAGACATAATATCTTATTCTCATTTACCCCTTTTTATGTACAGTTCCAATTTTGATTTAATTTTGCATATAATTAAGCTACCCAATTCAGTAATTAGTTTTATCGTACCGAAATATAAACAAAAGTTTTTTTTAAAGTAGTATTATATAACAAAAGTAATTTGATTGTACTGGTTCAGCATTAATTCGTCCCTTCGATTCACTTAAAAAGTTCGCCAGAGTATCGAGTGGACCTCTCTCCACCTAAAATCTATTAATCTACGGACTTTTGAAGAAGGTACTCGAAGGTTACACTCGACTCCGCGCAGCCTCTCGACTCGAGCAAAGTTGAGTGGAAAGGGGATTGCACCCTCGAAACGTAACCGATGCGAGTGTCGATTTCTCGACGGCTCGCCGTGGGACCGGAGTTCACTTTGCAGCTCAGCCGCGAAGAAAGGGTGCGCTCGCCAAGAATATTTTAAGCGGCTCGACCTCCGAAACACTGGACGCGTTATTGTGTCCAAGGGTTGGCAAGAAAAAGGGTGGCGAACGTGCGACCTCGACTTCTCGTCCGAAGACCTGTTCAATCGTCGGTGACTACCGAGGCAGAAACGAGTGAATCTAACTTGAGAAATTGCAAGCTAAGCTCACAAGTGCAGCGCAAATATGAAGCGAATTGTTTCGTTCGATTGCTTAACGAAACTCTTTGTGAGAACGTTTCGCATCAAGCATCAAATAAAATAATCAAATCCTGATTTTTCATATGTTAATCTATTTTAAGTGAAAT
>NW_017176451.1:1281845-1300084 GCF_001652005.2 Ceratina calcarata | reverse complement strand
ACGAGATATAGAATTTCTCACAGCATTCGTAAAAATTAGTGATCCTTCATTTCTTCACGAGCTCTATCGGTATAATATGTGTACGGAAGGTGATTTCACGGGTCTTAACCCCGGACGTTTTTCGTTTTCTGTCTGGGAAGGGGATCCGTAGTCGGTTTTAGAGGGTTTTTAAAACGAACGCGAATCTCAACCCCGTGACGAGGTTGTTCGCACCAGGTCCAGGCCAGGGCGCTTTCCTCCGTGTCATCGTGTTCGTACTTAATGGATAAGAGCTTCGAATCGCCTCGTAAACCGTCTGGGGCAGTTAACACTCGCCGTTCGAATAGTAGCTACTTAACTACTGTACACCGTTTCGTTGCGATTCCTCCTCTTTCCTCCCAGCACTATTTAGCACCGGTTTTACGCGTATCCATTCTCCCAGAGATGCGAGAATCTCACCGTCGCCATTCTGCCGCGGCTCCGCCGTTACTTAAGATGAATCCAGTTCGTTACCCTCCGTTCAATCCCTTATTATATGTTAATCTATTTTAAGTGAAATCGACAAATTGATAAAGTATCGTTGTCATAAGTAGATTGCGAATTTTTATATATTTGTGATATCCATTTGGGAAATGCCTTTGGAAATGTTCGTTTAATTTTTCTATGAGTACGTAAAATTCGTAGTTTAATTATAAGAAGTATAATCGTTTATTCTAGATGAAAATAGGTAGGAGAAGGTAGACGATTTTAGTAAGAGTAAAAGGAGAGCCACCAAGATCGTAATTAACTCTCATTCCAATCAACAGCCCTTAAGCTTATCCGTCCGTTCGATTAGGAGTCTGATCAGAAAATGAGACTCCGATAATCGATACTCACGGGTTAACCCCTTGATATTTAACCCCGTAATTAGCGCGATGTCAGTCGGGGTTATACCCAAGTGTCGCGTCTCGTGTTTTATCGCACACCGACACACCCTTTTCGGTTCTGCGGGAGAAAATATCCGACACGGTGGTGGCGCGTTATGAGAGAAAGCGAGGATAAGGGAGAGAGAGCGAGAGAGCGTGGAACCGGTTCGCAGCCTCTGCAACTCCTCCGCTGGGGGTTTCCGCGGTAGCGTGATTTTCTGATTAGCAGCGGGTCGACTGGCTGCGGTTAACCGTTGTTAGGTTGCCGCTCGATTGGTATGCATGGGCTGGGACTCGTGCCCACGGTACAGCCCCTGAACCCGACTAACCTTTTCTCTCTCCTACGCCACCCCGGCTACGCTAACCAATCGTGCCGCTATATGTATACTTCGTCGCCTCCTGGATCTCTCGACTGTTCTCCCTCGGTTTGGGACATTTCAAATTTCCCGACGAATTTGTTATTCGACCGAGGCGTCAGGACTTTTTTGAGAGACCACGGATTTTTTATCAGATTCACGCTCTTCCTAAACATACGTATGTACATGTATACTTCGTAGCTTTTACTAAAAATTTAACAGATATCGACAATTTGCATGACATAAAATTTAAAGAATAGATAATCTGTTCAACCACTTCGATTTTGAGTTAGTCAGACGTAAAGTAAATTGACGATTGATACATGAGCCTGCGAACAATTACGCGACGCGTTCGAAGCTCGACGAACGGATAAGAGTTACGATTAATATCGAATCTTTGGTGACAAGTCGCGGCCATTTTTCAGCGGTTGACTCCGCTTTGACACCGCGGCCACTCGTCGACCCTCGTCGGAGTGTAACGCGCGTTACAAGAGGGTGGCGGACCGGGAGGGGGTTTGCGTAACGACCACCCCGGCGATACACCGTGTCGAGTGAGTAGATTCTAGGGAGTGCGACGAGGACCGCGACGGGGAAGAGAGAAGACGAGTCGCGGTATAGCTCGTATGAATACGCGGCAAGGAGATTTCGAGGGGGTTGGAGAGATCGGGGGTTACAATTTCCCATGGATAATGGCACTTTGATTACCCCGTGACGCCGTGCGTCCTGTCAAGTGGAGCACGCCAACCATAAATGGCCAACGTGGAAAAAAGGAACCGTGCTCTCCTTCGCCCTCTGCATAGGGGGTGGTACCCCGATGTTATCGAAAAAACAAGAAGAAATAAGGAAATTAATCGTTCACGGATTAGCATATAGAATTGCATCGCGACAACCCACTTACAATTCACATTGCATGTAACGATTACTTATTTAATCTCTCTCTTCATGCGATTTCTTATAGTACGTTAAAGAGCTCGCTGATTCTCTTTACATATTCTGTAATGTCCGTACCCTCGTTACTTTTGCATCACCCGGTACGTGGCAACCATCGGACTCGTCCCCGTTGGCTTTTGTACTCGACCGTTAAATACACTATCGAAAAAAGATTTTCATTCCGTGTAGCTCGAGTGGCTCCGCTCGCTCGAGCAGCCCTTGAACATGCAACTGGTAGCGAGCGATTTGGTGGCGCAATTCAAGTACTCCTTTTGTCGAGTAGAGAACAGAGATAGACAGAGGGCGAGAACGAGAGGGAGAGAAAGCCGTCATTCGCGTTAAGAGCCAACGAAACCATTGAAAGGCTTCGGGCCCGTCGAAGGCATTGTGACTTATGAGAACGCGGCTACGTCAAATTCGATTAAACGTCTCGCGGTTCATTGCTTCTTCTCATTCAACGAGTCTTTCGTTCGCAATGTTGATTAAACCACAGATTTAGGATAGATGTCCGTTGCATGCATAAATTGCAAGTGCATTGATCGAACATGTTACCAATATCATTTTTGTTATCAACATGATCACTTGCCGGGTAAGTATCGTATGATGGTTGGCCGCTTGCTGTAGATTATAGTCTGTAGATTTCTTGGCGAACGAAACACGGTAGCGCGGATGGAATAACAGCTTTGGTAACGGGCGGTAGGTACGGGATTCCTATCGACGATTTGGTCAGGTAACGAAGAAGAATCGAGTTGCAGATGCTCTTCCGCGTTCCGTTGTAAACTCGATCGTTTCCTATTCCGCACCGATTCGTACGAGGATCGAGTTCACTCAGTAGCAAGCCAAACAAAAACGGTTTAATAGACTTGTGAAGAATCGGATCAATTAACGAAAACTAACATCATTTGCTGCTTCGTATTTTTCCCTACAGTCGATTATGTCATAATACTTCGCGTCCCCTGAACTAAGAATTGTTTGACTGGCTTTTGACGAGGATCGTTCTGGCAATAAATTCGTACAGGCTTATCTTTGTGAGCTTCGCGTTCCGAGCGGTTGCCAGCTAGATTGGCCGGGTTTTCGCGTCGAAAACGATCGTACCACGAAATGCGCAACGCGGTGGCACGTGTCGTCACGTGTCGTTGAGTACGGTCAAACCTCGATTTACTCCCGGCTCTGTGTGTCCACGTGTCCAAATGAGCAACACTTTGAATAATACTCGCGTGTTGCTCGCTCGACGACCTCGCCTCACCGAATCGAGTCCCCACGGGCCCCGCGCCATCTCTCTATATTCTGTAATGCATAAATCAAGCACCGGCAAATGGCATTCCTCGATCGTGTATTACCGTAACACCTCGCCGGTCCCTGTCGAATATTGGATACACGCCGCTGAATAGGGTGCCGTTCACCATTGCCAATTCGATTCTTTCTCACACCGCGTGAAAATATCATTATACTGTTCCGATCTGAACCAGGTATATTCTTATCACACTCGACAACGAATATTATTTAGCATTCATCACAAGTTTACACTTTTACATACAGTTTTGTATAAATATCAGATGCAACTAAATGCTTCTAGATTATGATTCAGAGTATAAAAATAAAAATCATACTCATGCATCTCAAACCACAGTTTCTGTAACTCCCTAATCAAAATGGTCAGGTCAGTGATAAATTCCTATCCCATGGAATGTGAAAGTCGAAGGCAGATGCAATGGCAAATGATCGGTTGTCGAGAAGACGGGTAAAACAACGAAAATTTCGCGGTATAGCACCGGCTTATTAACGATTTTCTCTCGACTATCATTAGACATCAGACGCTCGACCGACATTATACAGTCGTTGGGTGTCGGTGTAAATTATAGTGTCACAGCGAAGGAGAGACGAAACGAGCGAGTTCGGTTCGTTTCGCATTTCTCGTCGGTCTAGCGATGTTTTACGCCAGACTCTTTATTTGCGAGTCGGCCGTGCCAGGGACTGCGAAAGGGTTTAAAAACTCCGACAACGAGGGAATTGCCGAGGGATGCTTTACAAATGTATTACGCGAATGAAAGTAACAAGTCCTGCCTTTATTTTGTCTTGTAGCAATAAAAAGGGTAAAAGTATTTTCATCTAGAATAAACGATTATACTTCTCATAATTAAACTATGGATTTTACGTATTCATAGAAAAATTAAACGAACATTTCCAAAGGCATTTCCTAAATGGATATCACAAATATATAAAAATTCGCAATCTACTTATGACAACGATACTTTATCAATTTGTCGATTTCACTTAAAATAGATTAACATATAATAAGGGATTGAACGGAGGGTAACGAACTGGATTCATCTTAAGTAACGGCGGAGCCGCGGCAGAATGGCGACGGTGAGATTCTCGCATCTCTGGGAGAATGGATACGCGTAAAACCGGTGCTAAATAGTGCTGGGAGGAAAGAGGAGGAATCGCAACGAAACGGTGTACAGTAGTTAAGTAGCTACTATTCGAACGGCGAGTGTTAACTGCCCCAGACGGTTTACGAGGCGATTCGAAGCTCTTATCCATTAAGTACGAACACGATGACACGGAGGAAAGCGCCCTGGCCTGGACCTGGTGCGAACAACCTCGTCACGGGGTTGAGATTCGCGTTCGTTTTAAAAACCCTCTAAAACCGACTACGGATCCCCTTCCCAGACAGAAAACGAAAAACGTCCGGGGTTAAGACCCGTGAAATCACCTTCCGTACACATATTATACCGATAGAGCTCGTGAAGAAATGAAGGATCACTAATTTTTACGAATGCTGTGAGAAATTCTATATCTCGTTTTACAAATTCGTTAGACAAATTAATTCCTAACTGACTAATAATTTCATATTTTATATGAAAGTACATCATATTTACAGTATCTAAATCAGTTCGTTGAACGTAATTGAACGAAACTGTTTGTATTCCAATTGCTGGTTGTATATTTAAACAAACGGTGATTGCAAGTGGAACATTGGCTTGCTTAGCGTGCAAGCGACCATTTTATCGCGTTTCCTGTATCTAAGGGTAAGTACACAGCCAAATTTCTCTTTCATCCTTGTAGTCTAAAAATTAGATCAGAATTTCAAGTCCTACATGTCTTAGATGCACGAATTAAACTTGTTCAAGTCTATTATTCATGTTATAAATCGAATCGTCATGTTATAAATCGATCAAATGAATTTCAAATTGCTGATCAGTCGTTCTGCTTGCTGTGCGCTCACCTTAGGAGCCGGTGTTCAAGAAAAATGAGACGTAGCCGGCGGTCGCATTTCTTTCTGCCCGTTTTCGCCGTTTTATCGGAAATTTCCATTGCGACGGTCACGTAAACGCGTTAAGCTCGTGACTAATCGTTCCTCCGTCGTTACTAGGAGACGAAAATTGGAGCAGAGATAATAACGGCAGCGCGACCAAACAACTTCCGGCCGCAACCGATCACGCAGCGTTTTGCACATAGACTTATTTGCATAAGTTCTGCTATCTATAGAACTAGGAATGAATAATAAGAATTTCCAAAATCTTAGTTTAATTCATATTATTATAGTGTACAAAAATAAAAAATTGATTTTTTACACAAATTAAAGCAGTTGGGACTGCGAGTGGGGCCCAATGAGGCTCAAAACACAGTCGGTAACATTTATAGCTGACAACTGGAGATACAACTATTGTCTGAAACATTTTTTGCTAGGATGAAGAAAAGAGTTTCTTTATTGCAAACAATTTTATTTATTAATTAATTATTGGTAACAGACAAACAATGAAAATAAATACAATTGTAACAATAACAAACGATAATTGATACGCTTTATTCTTCAAATGTTCATATACATATTGGACGTCAATGTAAGCGGCCAGCATAAGGTATTTGCTATCTACGTGTCGCTTATTTCATTCTAGAAAAAACCGGCCGACTGAAAATCGATCAATCATTCGCGGTGCCCGACTTGCTACGATTTTGAAGAAAAAATGAACAGTCCATTCTATGCTAAACTCGACATGGACGAATCCTATTAACAAACCAGTTATGACAATCAACGTCAATCAGTTCTGTTAGCGGAAGTTCAACACGGGGCAAATAAACTAATATTCTATTATTGCTTTGTCTAAAGAAACTTTGCCGACTTCTTACATCGTCTGTAGAGTTTTACTGTTAGATGTTCAATCGAATGCAATACTGACATTACTTCATATTTATCAATGTCTCTTTTTACGATAGTAGCAAAGTTCGATTTTAATCTGTTTCCAATACTTCCTTAATATCCACTTGTGTAATCGTTTGAATAGCAGAGTGAAGGGTCCGACTATCCCATACATATTAAGTTGAGAAACTAACGACTTTACGAGTTCTAAACGTGACAGTTATTGCCAATTTATCCTAGCGGAATGATCGTGGTTTCCTACGTTAATGCTAAGAACTGCGTATCCAACAATTAGGAATGAATGTTTCTTAATTCAACGTCGACTGCACGTTTTAAAACAGTTCTCTCTAGCTTCTGTCCAGTCGTGAAATTGGCTTTGAAAATGTTACTGTCTAATCTTAATACTGTATAAAAAAATTAAATTGCATTCGTGGACACTATGCATTCATTATTAAAACAGTAGCGCTGGTCATACTCGTTGAATATCGAATGTCGAATCGTGATCGATAAAATTAATCATCGCAGGCGGACGGGTTAATACCGGAAGACAAATTAATGGTAATCGAAACGTTCGACGGGCGCGCGCGTTAACCCGTTCTGTTTGAAATGTATCACGGCGGCCGGTATCCAAACGGAAGCCGGGATCTAGCGCTGGAGCAGGCGCGGGCGCGAAACTCGATAGCCTGATTTCCGGAAACCGACTCTGCGGACCGCACCTTACGGGAATCGTCAGAACGTGACTGGTATGGGAACGGAATTTGGTCAGTCATGATATTCATGGCCTGAGACCACCTCGGGGCCAACGCGTCGCGACCCGATACCTTGTCGCCCCGTCGGTTATTTGATCCGAAGACTGGAGATTTGAATATTTCCGAAAAAGAGATCCATGTATATTTTATTCCCGTTTGTCGAAAGGCACGAGTCGCGCGTAGCCGGACGCTGCCGCGACGTCAGTTTCCACTTCAAAAGGACCAACCTACGATGATCCTACCGTTCAATCGCCTGGGAATCGGCTCTAGGAAAATTTCCTTTGGGTCCGGTCGCAATTTTGACGAAATTTCAATTCACCAGACGAAATAATTTTAGCATATGAAATAACAGAGAATCGAATCATGATTCTTCTTTAGCACCTTTAAATCATAGATACATCTGACAATCGCCTGAACGATTGCGCGGTAGGCGCGACTCGATTGGGATGACGCTCTTGGTATTCCCGGACGGCGTATCTCAGCGTTTTCTTCGCACTGGGCGAACATCCAGAACATGTCATAGAATTCTTTATGTCATAGAATTTTTTATTTTTATATATATAGAAATAGACCGAGCGCCTAAATAGGAGACTTGAGATTAGGCGACTAACAGAAAGGAAATTAATAGAAGAACATATTTCTTTTTTCTATTGACATGCGAAAGAGAAGCAGGAAATCCTCTATAGCATGTCTTTTTTTATTTTTCACAGGATTAACAAAAATACATTGGACGCTCGGTCTACTCTCTTATGTCCACGATTTAAACTGTAAAGCCTTGCAATAAATGAAAAATATAGTAGAGTGCGATGCCTGGGGCAAGTGGCTCCGAAGCTCAGTTATCATCACGACTCGACATCTGTATTATAATGACTCCCGGAGCAATTTCCGTTCAAGGACCGGACAATTTAGCTTCCTCCGAACGGGGAGGCAGTCACGAACGGAAGAATCGACCGCTAATCTCGACGCAAAATCGTGAAACCGCGAAACTGTTGTTCGGTGCGCGGCGCGTTCCGTTCCGCTCGTCCATATGCCGCGAGCGAGCCGCATTATGCACGCGCATGCACTCCGTTTCCCAACACGGTTTCGTGATCTGGCCAGCTGCCGGGGTTTTATTTTATAGTGCATTCCGCTCGAGGCGTCATCGACCACACCGATCCTGTGATTTCCTCGGCTAGCGAATTTCAAAAGCGAGTAGAAAGAACACCGGACTTCCGAGACATATGACGGCCCCTGGGGAACCGCAACGCGATTCTCTATAGCTACGGATCTCGCAACTGTCTTTCGGTAACACGCGAAATTAGAGGGGCCACGCTTGCACGTGCTCGGAGTATCTGCGAACTACAATTGAATCCCGTACATTGTCGTCGGGGCTTTGTAAATTGTTTCATTTCCGAGATACTCTAGAATTATGTTTGCTTTTGTGCATCAAAATCAGGCAATACGTGATCTGACGCGGCATGTGCATCCTCATTTATAATGGATGATTATAAATTATATTATAAATGATTCATCGATCCAATGAATGTTTAACGAAATCTCAAGATTACAAACTCAATACTTGATCCCGCGAGTAAAGAAGAACGGAGATCACGCGATTTTATAATGTTTGAATACTTTTATCTATTTGTCCACGCATTTGGCAATTTCGCAGCGCGTCACGCGATTCCGTGGCGTTGCGATTTCTAGAGAACAAAAATAGTTTCACACTCGGCGAATTTCGTCGAGCGAAAATTTCACGGTCACGGAAAGGGCTCGCTGAGAGGCATCGATGAAAGGTGGTTATGACAGGCCCTCGGTTCTCGTTAGTTTTCTGTCGACTGTATCTCAGACACGCTACCGCTAATTTCGTCGGCCAACGATTGGCATTAGCACCTGGCAATTCGCCCTTAATTAGTAGATCGATCGCACGAAAGAGCGTTAACAAAAGTTCACAAGTATAAACATATTTTAGCATCAACATTTTTTAAATTACCGCTCTAAATTCTGTGTACCACAGAGCTCTTTCATCTAAATAGTCGAAGACGGTCCTTAAAAAAGTTTTCGCACGGCAGGCTCTTTGTATGTTCCCTTTCATTTCGTATACGTGGCTACATATATGCAAATGACGTTCGCGGGGGCGAAAACGAAATTAGTTTTCTACGATTTCTCGCGGAAACCGGTGATTCGCGAGCGATTCCGCGAGTCGCTTAAAATTCATGCGACGAACTCCTCGCAACGCGCTCAAAGCGGCTTGATATCAACAGCTCTGTTTCCCTCAAAGGCCGGAGGGAAGAGAAACGCGTTGATTGTTCGCGCGAACACGATTTTAATGCCGTCGAAGCCTCAGACGTCCTTCCCCCTCCGCGATTATGGATTCAAAGCGTCGCGCTTTCGGCGACGAGAGTAATCCGCGCCTCGCTCTCTCTTTTATATTCCGTCGACGCGAGACACCGGTAATTGCCACGAGCTTCTCATCACCGACCCCGCAACTACTTTCCTACTTTACAGACTATTATCCGCGTCGCTATGCTCCTCCAAGTAAAAATTCTAATTACCAATATTATCATTTAATCATTCGGCAACATTGTCAATGCATTCAGACGTCACTTCACGAATTGTTAAATCCGACATTCATGTTGGAACAAAAGTTGCTTCATTTCATTTATTTTATTACAAAGAATATTTAACACTCAATTACATCGAAATATGCCAATATCTTATATGTATTAAAATCGAACTTTATTATGTACGGAACAGTCATTGAATAGGAAATTCTTCGAGGAGAAGGATTGCACATTTCCATATTTTCACAATTCGCCTTGAATTCCCTTTCTCCCGATTGAATAACTGCGAGAATGCGGAAGATTTCTGTGAACGATAATCGCGCGATTCCGCATACGGCAATCCGATTAAAAACGCAAAGGTCACGGCGATTTCACTTACTAGTTGGACGAAATCTAACCGCGATTGTTACTCGCAATCAGATTTTATCACAAAACTACTTACCATATTTCACCACTTGTTCACCCGGAACGTCACGTAATACATGATTGGTAGTCCTTTAAAACGTCCTCCTGCGCAAAAGTATCAATAATGAATGAATCAAACGTTATCAGTAGTGAAATGAGATTTCGCTAGTTAAATAATCCTGATTAGTGTTGCTTCATTTAAGGTTTGACAATATATTTTATCTTCATAGTTCATTCCGTGCTCGTCTCTCTTACTTCATATTTGATGCTACATATAATTCCGGGCGATGAGAAAGAAGCGTTATAATAATAATTTGCGTGATATCGAGAGGTAGATGTAACGTATCTCGTGCACAGATTCCAATATCCGTCGGGGGGCAATCTCGGAGCAGCGACGGATCGACGAGCATCGAATCGAATTAGTATTCGAATATATCCAGACAATCTCGGTAGTAGACTATGCATAGAAAGCATCGGCCAGGGCATACGTGCTGTACGTACATACATACGTATGCAGCTACGCTTTGTATTTGCGGTGTCCAGTTCAATATCGAGCAGTCACGCGAAATCAAACTACCGTAACTACGAAGCCACCACCTGCCCCGTCGCGCCGAGCCGTAATAACGACGATAACGCACGGCTGAAATGTTATTAATTTTAATGTCATCCCATTCCCCTTCCTTTTCAATTTCCCTCATCCTTTGTACTTTTATAAAGGCTTCGTCCTATATTGCATCGAAGGGCTGCATTCAAAGTGTGCAATTGCTCCCAGATTTACACTGGCATGCTTTCATAACGAAGCTCTGTCCTATATTCCTTAATATAAAATGTGCAATTGCTCCCAGATTTAGTCTGGCATGTACATAAGCTTGTCGTTATTAATTTCTCAATTACGGCATCACCGGTCGACCTGTAAACGCAGAATGTATACCGATCTTTAAATTCGGTTTAATGACGGGCAGCCGGCGCAATCGACGTAATTACGATTTTGCTCCGCGGATCCAGCGATCGAGACGATAGCTCGGTGGCTGTGGTTAAGGGTTGCATCGCAAGTATTAATTTTTCACGGAGCTAACGGTTGATCGTGCAGTCTCGACCCTTTTCCAAATACGTAGACCGCGCGCTCTTCAATTTCGAACTCGTTGTAGATTTAATCGTGTCGAGAAATTGGTTTGCCCTTCGAACAAAACGTTCGATGGTAATGATCGTTCGGGAATCGGAAGAAAATTCATTTATCATTTGTTTTCTTTTAATTCTATGCGCAACGGTACTCGCGGTATATTTGTTTTTCGCGCTGAGATTTTTCCCGGTTAATAGAAATAGTCGAGGCGTAAAGAAGATTCCTTGAACGGGAAAGAAGCGCGTATAGCGGCGAGAATGATTGTCAATGATAGGAGGCACGGTTCGCGATGCCGAGTGGTATGAGTAATTGGCCTGTTCGTAGCGATCATGAAGTATCAGTAGTGACGTTAATGATGGAAGTACATTATCCATCCCGGCGGACAGAGAGCGGCGCGGCGCGCGGCGAAGCGGGAGCGTAGCAATTTCAGTCCGAATTGATAGTCAAGAGGAGAGCATGATTTTTATTGCTGCGATAACTGCGAAACGATCGTAATCAGTCGTTCAATGGATATCCGGTGATACACGTAGACGCAGGGATCCGATCGAGGGATCGAAACGAAATGACGGGGCAATCAGGCCGCGAGCCAACGAGGGTGAAACAGCCATCGGAAACACGCGGGTTCCCTTCATTTTATTGCGGCGAGCTAGCCGAAATCGATCGTCCAAATCTAATCCGTTACGATCAAGAGTTAAAATTTATCCAATATGATACTAATTAAACCATTATGCGATTTGTTAAATTTTTAGACACGATCAATGTTATGAATCATTTGACACAGTTCGTGTCAGTGACTCTTTTAGAAATAAGTTGTTATAAGAATCTCGAAGTATAAAAAAAGAATTCTGTTAGCAGACAGTTCTACGAATTTGCAAGCTAATCTTAAATGAGATTTTAGCGTTTCCCTGGGAGTGACAAATTCCAGGACGGTTTGAGGAAGTGACAGGAATAGAAAAATGGTTGAGGACGTTTTTTAGTGGTCGGCAACAAATTTCGAACGATTAAACGGTCGTAAACCGAGCGCGGTCGAGTCGGACACGGATACCCTCTTAAAGGAGTCAGTCTGGCCAGCGTGGATCTAAATAGAGCCATGATTAGGCGAGATTAGGACCGAGGGTACCCTGCTACGAGCGAGTACCCGTTCCCTGTTAAGATAACGCGAATGCCTTATACTAATCGTGTCCCTTCCTCCCGAAGATAGAACGTTTTAGGCCTGGCCCGGAGCCCGAACCAGTCCCAATAAGAAAACGGAAAGGACCAGGCCCATTTCGAAGTGCGAAACGATCGATTTACACGCCGCGTTTTTAAACGCCCCTTTACGCCAATTATCCGTGTAGATAAAGGATTTCTTCTCTCCGGCACGACAATGATAAAAACAGAATCCGAAGTTTTACGACGCCTTTTGAAAAAGAATGTCGCGGAATCTTGTCTCGGGCTCGTAACTCCGTTTCATCTACCGATTTACGAACGCGTATCGCGTCTTATCTTCTTCTTACACATCGATTTACGAGGTCGAGGAATCCCTACAGCGGAAATTGTCATCACTTACGCGATTTTCCGATTCCGAAAAGCCGTGTAACAGCATTTCGTAATAAACTTGAATGAACAGAGAAATATACGTACGTCGCTTCTTTCAATCCTCCCTGACATTTATTTTATTTCATCTCGCTTTTCCCAAAAATTCAATCTCCGTAAAACCGAATTTATCGCAGCGTTTTCAAGGTAAGGAAATAATTTGTCCGAAAATCGGACGTACCTTTGGCCACGAGGCAGGCAAAGGACACTCGTAGGAGGCGGAGAAATGATATTACACCGTGGCCACGGCGATAACGCGGGAGGGACGAGATAAAGGGACAACAGGGACGAACAAAGCGCGATTACCATTTGTCATGCCCGGTAAACGACGCGACTCGGCCCGTTATAAAGTATAAACGCTGCGGCGCGGAGATTACGAAAGTCTGTCGCGGTGATAATGCGTTTCGCGCGACACGCACGCGAGAGGAACGGCCACGGTACTACACAAACTTATTATCAGATCCCTACGCTTCTTGCCCCTTACGAGAAATCGAGTTTCGAACCGGACGATTACCAACCGAACCGAGGAGATTAGTGTTATCGCCTGACAGTGACTGCGAAACCCGAATACATACACGATATGTCAATCTTAACTTATTTTTTTTTAGAAAAAAAAAGATATTCCGATTGATATCAATTTTTTGTTGAAGGAAACCTGTGTCGTGTTAAAAGAAAAATTGGCTTTCTGTTTGAAAGACTCGCACGGAGTGCTGGATGGAGACGTTTAATTTGTGAACAGGTCCTCCTATCGGTGTCGTTAACTCGCCTTATAAATTAGCTACAAGACCACGCGGTCAGATAAAGTAGTATGCGCGCGTGCTTTCCTTTCTTCGAACAGGTAAATGTACACGAAATTAAGATATCCGCAGGCCAGGCCGCTAGCCTAAATCGTTCCCATTTGTATAAGACCTCATCTAAGATTTATGTCGCACAGTCTCATACGAATTTGCCTTATACATATACACATTTCGTCAGAATAAAATAGAAGAGAAACGCTATTCTCGATAAGTTAGCATTTATTAATGGACTATTATACGTGAATTAGTCATTCAAATTCCGATATAATGTTCAGAGAAATTTTTTTACTGTCTCCTAATTGAAGAATCGAATTGTCCATTACGCCCACGTTATCTTAACGTCGAAATTAATCCAAGTTGAGCTTCAGACGCTACGACGAAATTGACTTAACGCAACGCCCACGCTGGGATTTGATTTATGGATCCAAGATACGCTGAATCGAACCCGAGTTACGCTGCCCTCGAGCTGCGATAGATCTAGATTGTGCAAAGTCGATGCTATGATACATCTGACTGAGCTATGCCGGCTCTAATATTACATTGAACGTGCAACCGATTCCGTATCGAGAGATCTTAACCCTTGCATTCAATATACATTCCACTTACTTGTTGTTTCTATTTCCAATATTTCCTGAATGCATTCCGCAATTTCTCTCATCGGTTCAAACGAAACTTGATACAAGGGAAGTCGAATTAACGTTTTCTTATGTAATTACTTTGTAAAGAATAAGTATTGGAAATATTTCACCATTCTCGCTAACTTCTTATTTCCATTTCTACAATCATTCGATAAATCCTTTCATCGATTCAAATGAGATTCGTTACGAGAGAGAAACGTTAAATTTGATCAATGCGCGTTCACCAATTTGCTGATTTACAAGATTTATATAGATGTGGCAGCACAATTGGCATTCAGAGTGGATTACGTAAGTAAACCTCCGGTAATCGAATCCAACTTAAGTCGCCGTGTCTTTCTCTCATTACCGTTATTACGTGTCACCGTGTATCGCTGACAACGTAATCACTGCGATTACCTTCGTTCACTTTACTGATTTTCATCCGTAGCCGATTCGCCATCGCCTCGAGGACGTCAGAGGAAATTCCATCTACCTTCGAACCAGATACATACTTTGCTAATAAGTAATAACGATACAATCGTTCCTTTCAACGAACACCTCGTTCTATTATTACAGCTTGGGCATGTAACAGCAGCGAAAAATGCACGATGAAGAAATACTTTATATCGAGCCTAACAGAAATCTATTGTACAAGCGAACTATTACAAATACCTCATGTATTACTCAATAAAATTATAGTATTTTATGAAAATCGGAAGGTGTGATGAGTAATTTTCTAAAACTTAGATCGAATCAATTTCTCCGACTGGAAACTTTTTTTTTCAAAGAACACAAGCGGTACCAGTTCGTTGGGACATAAAGTTTCGTCTTTATTACCGAGTGATGGTGAGGGCGGATACTGGATGGAGCCAGAAGACCGCAGAAGTGGGGGATGATTGATGCAGCCCGGTTATCGGGGACACGGACCCGAGGAAGACGCGACCGATCCACGGGTCTCATTACCGCGACACGAGATGCTCATATTATCGTCATTTTTATTAAACACCGCTCGTACGTTTTCGCTGGGTCCTCCCGGGGACGATAATGTCCTCGCACGGTGTTCGATGAAATATTAGCCGTAGCTCGACGACATTTACGTGAGGGAAAGGGTTGCGAAAGCTCATCGGTTCATTCAAGATTCGAGAGAAACGATTTAATGATTTTTCTCGGAATCGAAGAACTGCTTGAACGATGAAGTATTATTAATTTGATAAAAACAAAGTATCTATGATGTTATCAATTTTTGATAAAAGGTTTTCGAACAGTGTATTAATAATAGATATTGAGTAGGCAATAGAAACCTCAATAAATGAAAATACACATGCACTAGCATTTTGGATTCTTCTATTTCAATTATCAGTTACTTTTTTACGTACTCTGTATTATATTTGACCAGAAATTTCTAGACAGTGGTCAAATTGCAATGAATCTACTAACGAAGAGTACTGGCAGAAAACAGACTAGGCTGGCTAATTATCGAAGATAAGGAATCGAAGAATGACGAACGAGTTTCGAAACGAAAAAGCTGCTGGCCGTCCACGCTCGCTTGCTCCGTAATAATTGACTCGACAACGCGTATAAACCGCAGCATGGCGGCCGGACGGATAATTAACTAACAATTAGGCCTCGCGTCGGAGAAAAAAGATAAAAGCGTAAAACGAGTGGCATATGGCCCATTCGCGTTGTTCGAAAATCGACGATTCATGCGAGATACTTGACTTCTGTCTGTCCGTTCTCCCTCCATCATCATCCGGCCTTATTTCCTCTCTGTCTATCCCCCGTTGTCTGTCATCGCTGTCAGCCAGTCTCCCCCATATTTTGTTCATTATTCGTTGCTCGCGTGGCCGTTCGGCCGCGAAAACACGGCACCGCAACGCGTAACCGCAACTTCCTCGATCCTGCCTGCCTTTCCATCGGTCTAATGCCTCTCATTGCTGTTCCAACGATGCGTGATCGCCAACGACGGTAAAAGTTAAAAGGACTCCCGATGACTCTTGCAAACGGTAATGATCGTCGTAATCGATCTCGAACGGATTTCGCACAGGGGAACTGCCAGTCGTTGGAAACTCCAATTTCAATTCGTATTTTTAGGCGTATTAAGTAATTCATAGTTTAATTCTGAAAAGTATCGATGATACGCGAATTCCTCATTGAAAAGGATTAAAACAAGATTGGACGACTGCGTGTAAACGAATATTTGAATGAGCGAAATCGGTTTCGCACGATTAACACGGATTACGTATATGAGTCGTGTAACCGTGGCGGTTTGGAAATTTTGCAGATTCACTTTCGTACGAGTTTTCCGATAATTCAATATACATAATAGAAACGCGGCGTAGCGCGGCCGAGCGGGCGGCATGGTAATTGGTGCTAACGAACACGCTCTGTCATTCACGACAGCGAAAATGACTGCGGCCGAGTGGAGCGTTTCCGGCTCACCGGCCAACTTCCGCGGCAGAACAATGGGAGCGCTTAACGCACCGGCGAAAGTCGTTAGTCAGTGTTATATTCCGCGTCGGTATGCGAGCCGTGCAACGCCGCGGCCAAATGCGTTAATCTAATTTTCTGGGCATCGATTAACGCACCTCCCCTATCCAGCATGGCCGATAACATTGCCAGAATAAAACGTAAAAAAATTGGCTACACGCTCTTTCCAATTCATGAATGTTAATCATTTTTCATTACCTATAGCTATGATCAATATTATGTTCCCTGTTAGAAGAACGTGTGCAATTGCAGTAAATAAAACAAAGAGTAGACCAATGGAAATCATGTAAAAACTTTATTCAACTTCTTTCTACAAAATCACGATGCTCTGAATGGGATTAATCGACAGTTCCTAGAAATCCAACATAGGTCCTTAGACACCATCTGGTTTCCCAAATCCTACTAGAGAATAACTAAAGATCATTCATCGGTTCAGATTTTTGTGAAACGCCGCAGGGATGGCAGACTTTTTTTTATTAGGAAGTGTAGAACGGATCGTGAACAAATTGCCACTGTAAGGATAGGGAATAAAAAGACAATGTCATCTGAGGATTGGACGTGAATTAGTGAAAATCCTCGTAGGATCCAAGACCCAATTAGAGTTGGCTCCATTCACCTGAGTCTGCCCGCCGGGTACCGTCGAGGTCTCGCCCGAAATCGCTTTTTAATGGCTGATCGGTCCCGATTCCGTGTTCCGTTCTTTGGCCGTATACGCGTCACATCCGGCGCGATTTACGAGGGAATTAAAAGATCGACACGACCAATCCGACGACGTGTTCGTTAACGATTCTGTCCGATTTCGGTGTCGAACATGGATAAGGATGCATCGATCTTGCATGGCTCTGTCGTGTTCATTTAACGACCCAATGAAGACGTTACATACTTTGTTACTCCGTCGTTCGAGTTCCAAAGAATTTCATTTAATCGAGAAACTGGCACGTAAGAATGCGGAATATCGTTTAGTAAAAGACAATTTATATATCTAATTAAAACTGTTTCAATCTTCGTGACGATAAGACATAGAAATTAGTAGAAAAGAGGGCGAATCCATTAACAGGGGTATCGATTATTTGGGAAAGTCTCGGTGGCGAAAGGACACGTTTAAAAGACGATTTGCGGCGAGTCGAGTCTGTGATTTCAGTCGATAAATTAACGTGGTCGCTGTCAGTTGCGGCCGGCGATTACCGCGGATTCCTGTGCACGCTCCACTTTACCAATTTTCTCGATTACCGGCATGAAAAGCTCGCTTAAGTGGACGTCGAGCCAACCGGAAGGCGTTCCCGGGAACCTCCACCGAATTATCGGCCTCTATTTTCCTCCGAGATGTCTCGGAAATCCCTCTAATTTCGGTGACGAAACATCTAACAGCACCTTTCAGAAAGTTTCACCACACGATCGTTCCACCTGCAGGTGCGGCTCTGACAGCCGTTTGATAAATTTTCATTGCAATCACCCAAACTTGGCAATTAATTTCTAATGGTAAATCGTTGCAAAGAGATTAAGGCAAAGCTTAACGGAATGAAAATTCCATGAAATTGCTGGTGCGATCATGGTATAATCACTGATTATGTAAAAACTAATTCACACTGGTAACACGAAGTTTAAGGATGTATTGGCTATACAGTCAATCCC
>NW_017176451.1:1223479-1279821 GCF_001652005.2 Ceratina calcarata | reverse complement strand
TCTAAGGTACATAAACTTTTTGGGATTGACTGTATAGCCAATAGATCCTTAACAAGCGAGAGAACGATGGATTTCAATCAATTCGTGACGCTTAGTCATACTACAAATGAACAAAGACTCTCGTAAAAGTCGATTCCGACATTGAAAGGTAGAAAACAATAGAGGAAGGCATAGTAAACCTGTGAAAATCGAATTAACCGTACGGGGACAATTACGAATAACAAATCCGTGGCGGGGACTTTAATAAGCGTCACCGGAAACGCGGGAACTGCGCGGGGGGAGAAACAGGGGGCACCTCCTGCGGCCGGTTCGCAGCTTCCGGTTCGCTTGGGGGCTATGAAAACGCCACGAGGGGACAGAACGCACCAGTTGCAGTGGTTCGCCGCGATAAAATCATCTAATTGTTTCGTTAAGCGTATGCGAATGTCCAATACGCGTTCACGCGCTGCCGATGCCATGCAACGTGTTTTTTCTTTCTTTTTTTATTCCGTACTAATGTAACAGGGGGTACATAAAAAAATCTATTGTTACGTTGACGCGTACGTAGATCGTATTTTAATGAAATAATTCTGATACCGAATAAAATGATCTACTGTTATTCTTTTTCTTATGGAATGACCTATATACTTACATTGTTTAACATATAATTTAAATAACAAAAGAAAATAATGAAAATTGATTCATGAATGGTAATTGGGACTTGGCCGAATGCAAATGACGGGGCTCGCGGGAAATCGTTTCTTTCCTTCTCGCGGCCCGAATTAGTCCGTCCCGCGAACCGTAATGCGTATTGTAATTAGAGCAACTATGTCTTAGCAGAGATAAGCGAGGTTTCTCCCGGTGTTACACGAAGGAGAAGGCTTACAAAACGCGGGCACCCCCTTAATGAAGATAATTGCGTTTCATATTTATGTTTATTGCGTGCGATAATCAAGATTGGCACCCGATGCGATGGAAACTGCGCGCGGGGTTATGTATGCGAATTCAGAAGTAAAACGTTTCCCGAGGCGAGGCTCGACCGCGATTCAACTAGCGATAAAACCGCGAGATGTTGCATTCGCGAGCTGATACGGATTAATTACGTTAAATCCAGCGTTATTAATTATGGTTGCTTTATCTAAAGGGGAATTAACAAGTGCGATTGAAGCGAAGTAGGATTGGAGAAGACTAATGATAGGTATGTTAAGAAAATACAGATTGCTTCTTGCTGGTAACAGAAGTAATGGAACCGGACCTTGAACGATCCCACGAGAAGAATGGCAAAGCAGAATTTTTAAGTTGCCACGAGTTCAATTCTTATACTTCCTGCTGGCTAAAACTAGTAATTGCTAGTTTCAGTTACGTGTTTTAAATAATTTAATTAAGAAATGTGAATCCCTTTTCCGTCCGCGAGAACGTTGATTAGTGATATACCTTGCGAGGGCGTTAAAACCGATAGGAAAGGATAAAGAACGCTGAACATAATTAGAAGTTGTACTGTCTACATATACCTCCTTCGTGGCAACGATAAGCCACGGCCATTATTTCCGTGTTTAGATAATCTGATGGATGGACTACAGAATTGGCTTACTCACCCAAACCACCTACACCCTGACTTCGTTCAAAAATAACTGATAAACAGCAAGTTTTAGAACAAATTCAACATAAAGTTCTAACGTCAAACTGAACTCGCGATTGAAATAGAATTAAAGTCACCAGGGCTTCTATACATGTAAGCTACTTCTCAGAATCGATCGAATGATACCAATTTGGCCGAGTCCTAAGCAGCGTATCGTTGCATCCAGAACGGAGCACGATTCCCATGCGAGACATAGAGGCGGGCGTTATTATAAAAATTAAACGACGTTCATGCGATTGATTATCGAAATTACATATCATTCGAACGGATTTTCTGCGGAACGATTTGCCGTGACGAAGGAGAGACAGGGGTCTCTTGATCGACGTAATTGTACGCGACTACGCCGAGAGGAGAAGATACAGCTAGCTTCGAGGGCTTAATAAGTCGTTTTCGAGAGAGAGATAATCCCCGTGCGGCGGGTGTGTCATTTGATTTCTTGTAATTTCGTGTTGCTCATGCCGCGGAATGCCGCGTACCATCCACGCCTCGTCTCTTCGTTTCATCCTGTATCTCGATCGGACACACGCCTATTTAGATACTTGGTCCATGTTGGTGTATATGTATACTATTTCTATTCTCTATTATGTCCCTGTTTCTTTTTCCTCGACAGCGATTCTCAAAATTCTTTATTAAAACTACATCCACTGTCTCATTAAAAATACGTATCAACTGACAAAATTGATTTTGAAATGCAAACGTGCCATTGGCATCAAGTCATTTTAGGAGCTTAATGTACCTGTTCAGGCCTGCCATGATCTATGACCCAAGTCTATTTTTTATGGGTGGCAGTATGTGCCGCGGTTCGTTGCGTTGGAGTGCCCGCTGTCGGGCTTCAAACCGTGCCTGGGCGGTCAGCCCATAGAATCATAAGGACGTGAACGAGGCTGCTTCCTGTCTTACCTTTTACCAATCTAAACCCTTAATATCTGCTCGTACTTGACCATAGTTTTCTTACTACTGACTTATTATTTGTTACGGTCAGGGTAAGATTAAAAATAGAATCTTTGGTCCATGTCATATAAAATTGGGAAAAAGCCAAAACACGAAGACCATTTTAAGCTACCAGCCCTAGTTTTCTCCTGCCACATTTCCGCCAATAGAATTCATTTTTGCTATTTTCTACCTGAATTCTATTCCTAAATCCAATAAATCATGCTTCACCGTTCTCCTTCCTTACTTGAATACACTCCCAACCTTTTTCACATAGGGTCATAGAGAAATCGACAGCGTTGAGCGACGTATCTAGATTGATCTTAAAATACCAGTGTTTAGTTTCCAGTTTTTGGAGTGATCCTTCGAGTGAAGCATAGAATTGTTGTGTACTTAATAGTTAGCACACCACGTGCAATTTACATTAAAGCTCGAACGAATACTCAACCACGAGCATTAACAGTACAAATCGTTCAAATTAGAATGACGTGATTCTAATTAGAATACTAAAGTTTGAGAAACTCTGTTGCAGGAGAATCGTTTTTCCCATACCCTCGCCCGGAGCGAGATTACACTCATTCAGAGATTTCGGCCGGTCCTTTCAGTGGACTCTCATTTTTTTTCTCTCTTCAGCCACGCTCAATGGACCGTGGTGTCTCAGCTGGATTTCCGTTCTTGCCCGGCGCGACGACGACGCGACGATCGAGGAATCGTGCCCCCAGGGAGTCTTTCATTCACTGGGAAGGTGGAACGGTCGACGTCACTCGCCGCTTAAACGCAGGAAAGGATTCGTGGGCCACCGTTTCACCACGAAATTAGCTCGTCGGTATACATATACCTGTTTCGTTCGGGACTGTCTTTTGCGTGGGACGTTCCTCTACCTGGCGCCAAGCCTTAGGAGCTTCGAATCGCATAAATCCCTTAATTGATGCAAGGCCGGAGCGTGTCTTGGGATTCTGAAGCAACGCAGTGTCCGGGGTTTATCGATCGTGAACCCGGAGGCAAGGACACGAGCGACGAGATCCGATCAAATCGCATTCTAATTACTCGATTGAGAGGCGAGCAAATCGGTTACACGTTTACTCGTGCAATCGATGAGCCGAATATCCATTACCTGAATACCCTTAATAACGTGTCGTCCGACGATGAATCTCAGTTGGAGTCGGATAAAGCCGACGGGTTTCGGACTCGGTTCGCGGTGCGGAGGAAATAAGAGTAAGAGGAAAGGTTTCGAGGGGCGAGATAAAGCAGCCGAGCTTTCTGCTCGCTGGAACGCGGAGATACACGGAGGAGTGGAAGAGGAGGCGAAGCTAGGGAGAGGAACGATTCAAATTAAATGCCGTTGAAACAAAAAATGATCGAGTAATGACAGCGCTGGGACCCTCGCGGTGGCTCGGGTATCTTTGAGCACGCGGAGAAAGGGAGAGGAACCGTGTGATTACCCATCGACCAATAGCCGTGCTCAGAGCGGCCATCATGGTCCAGGGAAGACGTGCAATCACGCGGTTCTCCAGCGTCTTCCTCCGCGAGGCTGCGGGACGGTTTCCTTCGGGCACGCGTGCAATTCTTCCTGCGATCCGACTAACAACTGATCCGTAATGTTCCACGGAGACGGAAGAGAAGCTTGACAGTTTTTCATTTATGAACAGCCCCTCTGACGTTCAGATTTAATTGGTATCGCGATTCTACTTTGCCTCATAGACAGTAATTATAAAATGTTTATTAGGAGTACTTTGTTAGAATATCCAACTTCATTTGAATTTCACAGAGAATTCTATTTTTGTAGTCCGACAACTTGTAACGAACTTTTAAAATGCTTAATAAATAACATTTGAAAAATGACAAACGATGTTTCGTTTTCATAGTCGTGACCCTCTTAACTGTTTTAAAAGCGATTTCGATTTCTGCGGAGCGAGTTCTCGTTTGACAAATTATAGCGACACGGGCGCGGGCGTTGCGTCACGTTCGGAATAACTGGAGTAGCTCGAAAGGAAAGGGGACGTCGTTTTGACGAAGTGTAACACGGTTGCGCAAAAGTAAAACTAGATAATGGCCGCTTTCACGTACCGTAGCCTCGCACGGTGGTACGCCGGTGGAACCTACGTACGTATGTAATTTAACGAGTGCGCGTTATCCGACAGCCATCATTGATGAGCGGCGAGCCTTATAACGTTAATTATTTTCACGGTTCTCAACTCGTCTTCTGGAGCCTTTAACAGCCAAGGGTACGTCTAGCCATAGGATATGAATTTTATAAGAAAAAAGTTTATCGTTTGGTAGCGTTGCAAATTTCACATTAAAATGATACAACGGTTTCGTTGCACAGAGGTTGAGTCATCGGCAATTATTCTTTGGTGAAAACCCGGTTGCGTCTCAATCGGGAACAATTAAGTGTAATGAATTCAAAAAACGCATAAAACTCACATATTTGCATGATACATGAGAACCGGAAATTTACGAGCGCGCATTTTTCTCTGAACGATAACATTTAAACCCTTGTAATTGCATCCTGTATAATAACTACGTATATTTATATTCTTTAAACCTTGTCCACTGACTGACCACAGTTTGCAATTCCGAGTTCGTCCGTCTGTTCCTCTTTATCCGATTTCACTCACAGCAACTCGTGTGAAACGCGACGAGCACACGTCGAACCGCCGCTTAATAACTCGTTAATTATCGTTTTAGGAAATCCGCGCTCGCATCGCATCCAATTACTTTACGTAACTCCCGCGCCTTCATTTCTCCGCTTCGGTCGCGGTAATTGGTTTAATTGCGTTTCGCAAACTGGCGGAGAGAAGAAAAAAAAAAAGAAGGAAACCGGCGGTGATTAGAAAGAGCTGGTGGAACAACGAGACTCTTACCCGCCGCTTCCCATTCCTCAACGGTTTGTCACCTTATCACTGTGTTATCGTCTTATTGTACCGTAATCCCCTCGTTAGTATTTGTAATCGGTAGTAACGCGCGTGTATTATGTAATTTTATACATTTCAATTATCATTCATCAAATGAATTATCTAGAAACGGATGGCTATTTTTATTTTCGTTAAGGAACAGATTGTTGGAATGAATCAAGCAACTCTGTATGAATTCTAGCGGTCGGTGTTCTTTCTCGCTGGTCAAAGCGGGTTATCAGGCGTTCGTGCGTTCATGGTTTGATGAATGCGCGATGGCGAATTGAATCTAGGCGCGAGATTGGTATACGTGTATCTGTATAATATAAATCAGCGTAATGGCGGCGAATTAGCGCGAACGTCAGGAAGCGGAGTATGGTTCATTATGTGCTACGGCGGTCATGAAAAACTCACGCGTCGATTTTGTTGCTAAATACAAGCGATTCTTATCTGGTGCATGAACGTGCGCTGCTAATTCGTTATTTCATTTTCTTGCTCATTCCACCTCCGTGGCGTCGCCCATGAATATGGATCGCGGATGAATTATGAAAAAAAAAAAAAAAAAAAAAAAACAATGCGATGCAACCGCCCGTGTGCCCGTTATGTGCACACGCGTTGACGTGCGCTTTTTAGGCCAAGGGATTTCTGCACTGCCAATTACAGCGAAATCCGCCATTCAGGTTCCCTCGTTTTTAGCGAATTTCTAATCCAATTACCGTTGTCGAAACTTTCCATTGCGATCGGAATATACATACATACATACATACATATACATAAATATCCTATCCACAAGAATGGAGCGTTGTTAGCGACGCAAATCAAGTTCCAGAAAACTCAAACTACAATTATTATCAATTGCTGTTCGATACATTGTATGCGATTGAAATACATATATGTACATAAGGAGCCATTATTTATATTACTATTTCCTAGAAGGCAATTAACTTTCTGGCTGGTTACAACTGCGACCGAGGTACCATTTCAAACGATTACGTCGCGTTTACGGGGACAGAAAATTCCTCCAAGGACTGGTTTAATGATAACTTTAAAGCTCGGTCGCGATAGCATCGCGCAGGAAGCCGTGTGGCCGGAGGGGGGAAAAAATATTGAAACGCAACTAAGTTTTCTATGACCGCGCGGCAGCGTGGAAATCGCGTGATACCCGGGAGGAGGAAGGAGATCGACGGATCGCGATCAAAAGTGGCGGCTCTTAATTGACGTCAGGGGTACCATCCTCCTTATACCTCCACCCGTTCGTCTATGGGAACTCGCCCGACGGAAAAACGAAGCAATTTATTCCGGCAAACGTATCAAAAAATGTTCTGCCTATACGTAAACACGTAACGAATTTCCTTTTCACTTTTTATTCTGGTGAAATCGAGGAGAAAGTTTTTTTGGACACGTTCACCGGAAATATAATTTTTTTCTACTTAAGTAACGTGAACTGGACTTTTTTCTATTAATTTTCTAGTCAGATTTTCGAGCGGAGTGTAACACAGGTGTAACCTTACAGCGATGTAAAGGGCGAACGGAAGTTTGGCGACGTGGACGCCGCGAAGGAAGTAATTCACGGAGAGGACTTGGCTTGTTCAGACTACGCAGGGGCATTGTCTTGACAACTTAGCGGTTATTTTACACGCTGTTAGCTCGGTAAGCTAGCCACGAGTTTACCGCTGTTTCTATGCTAATGAGCCGCTCTCCAAGACGAACGAAGCTGGAACACGCGGCCGGCCAAGGCGACGACGCGACGACGTCTCCTCAGACTTTGTGTTTCCCCGTCGAGCTCGAGTTAATTCGGAAACTCTTGGCTTAACTTCGTCCGAAGGAAATAGTCGATGTGTGCTTGAAATTTCGTGAAAGCATGTTTCGTAAATTAAAGTGAAAATCCATCAGATAAATTAACCAAATATTCAATATATCGCGAAACAAAGTATTTTATATGTTTTCTTATTAAATAGCCAATCACCAAGTTTCGTATTTACCTATAAACTTGATCGTATAATTTCTCGTTTACATCAATTCTACCTGCGAACTCCGATGGATTATGCAGAAACTTAAGCAGGGAGTCACGTATTGCGCGAGTATCGCCACATTTTGTCAGCAACGTTACAGCTCGGATAAATACGAGCAAGTTTCTGTATTAGCTTAGCCCGGTTCGGATTAGCTGGTTGGCTCGCCTTTGCGAGTACTCCGCGTAAACTGCTCGCGCATACCTATAAGGTTCCCCGCGTTACCCGCCGCACTGCCGCCACAAAGGTAACTTTAATTGCCACAATAATATATGCGCGAGGCATTTGCATCTGTGCCGAGCCGGTGCCTCGTAATTCTATACCCCCTTACGTTTAATTTCCACTTTTACACCAACCCCTGACGCGCTCATTGTTCAATAATTCTCTCCCCCTTATACAAACCATCAATTAATTCCCAGTCTAATTTCCGCAAATTATGCACCTTTTTCTTTAACGCTTTGTATTACGTTCTATGAAATTGACGAACTGCTGTACTTTCGTAATGCTTGTAGAAAGGTAACGGACAGAGAACGTATTTATTTACTGAATGTAGAATTTAAAAGGCGGAAGGGAAGGAGTGAATTCCGGCAGCTGTTAAAAACGACTTGAACTTTTCTCGCACGCGATTTGTCTATATCTGCTACGTACACAGAAGTAAATAACATGTAGAGGAGTATGTATCTAGAGGAGGAGCGAATCTAGAAGAGGTTTGCGGCGTCGATTCCGTGGCATTGACTCGGACGACCTCGAGCATTACTGTAATGGTCGTAACCGCCTTAAAAAGCGGTCTCGGGCGCCATCGGCTAGCGCAACATGCAAATTGCCGGTTGTTCGATCTGGCAGGGAATCCCGGGATTCCTCGATTGGCTGGCCACTCATGCACACGCGTCCCCCTGTGCATCGCATCGTCGGGCCCGGGGAAATGGGAAAAAGAGTTAGCCTACACGCAGGGGCCGACCTGTGAAACCGTAGGAAATTGTACGCGATTAACTACTAGGAAGCGATCGCCCGTTTCGTGGAATATCGACGGGTCTGCTGTTACCTGGGGAACCGAGTGATTCGCGTTCAGTGCTCGTCTCGGTGGAAACAATCGTGGCTCGTTGCGCATTTTTATATTCATACCCGCATTCTTGTTTCACTTCATGTTCGACGTTGCAAGTTCTAATATTCACGGGTATTACAGAATATTTCTACATCGTGCAAAAGATATTGTAGGTGGAATTTTTGGACAGGAATGGTAAACTTTATCCGTTCGAATCGGCGGATATAAAACGGAGATCGATGGGGGTCCGACGAGTAACAAATAATCTTGGTGCACTCTTTGTTTTGAACGGTGGTAAAAGTGTTCCATCGGCAACCGGACGTGCGTGTTCCGCGTCCCGCGGGATCAATGGATTCGCGGCCGAGGAACAAAGGGCCTGGAAGGCCGCGAGGGGAAGAAAAGAGCGTGGCCGGCAGGAACGACAGAGAGAAAGGGAGCGAGAGAGAGGAAGGAACGATGCATGTACGAATGTACGCGTCCGAAAAAGCGAGAGGGAGTAGGTAGATCTATCGTGGAGATAGAACTGGTCTGCGGCCAGCCATGAAAAATAACGAAAATTTAGTCGAGGGCCGACCGCGAACCGATTAAGTCCATTATACAGTTTTATCAGCATGAGAAAGATCTAATAGCTCCGCTTCCCCTTATGAGTTCGACTCGCTAATTCTTTCGCCTCGCGTGTGGACGTAAGCGCGAAGCCACCCCCTCGATGTGTCATACTTGCCGGTACGCCTGAGAAGACATTGGCGTTGATTTATCAGAGTTTAATTAGTATAACGGGTATCGTGACTCTCCAGAAAATACATTTTCCTTACGTCGATGATCGCGAAAGAAAAATGAAACCTGATAGCAATTTCCATCTCCATTTACTCATTCCATAAAATCTAAATTGCTACAGTTTCATTTTCATGGAAGTTTAACCTCCTTTCTTTCTTGAGTCGAAACAAGAGTTCAAAGAACACGCGTACGCCTATGCAGCTGCGCGGCACGAACACACAAAGATAGGTAGGTTGTATGTGTAACAAGCGGAACACGCGGTATAACTAACGAGAGCGCGGTCAACCCTCGTGGCTTGAAACACCTGCAGGAAATCACAACCCCCGAATGCAAATATTATCTTAATTGCTATAGAAAAGCACCGACGTTACGTGGAAACGCTTTTTTCTTGTAGATTTGCGGCCAACCGGTCGCACTAACGAGCGTCGAGATTGCGCTCCCGAATGGACATGGGGTGCCCTATCAACCCCTAAACGAAATCGACTGGCCGATGACTCGACGAAAATGACAAAACTTACATAATAAATCTTTCTATCAATAATCATGGGAAACGTTGCACGTTCGGAAGCGTGAACGAAGAAATTATATGGATTATTAAAGGGAAGATTGATTGGAAAAGAATTGAGGAAAGAGTTTTAAGAGTAGGATTATTTGCTTGATGATATCGATGAAAGTTGAGAGGGTGCGAGGCGCAAAGTGGCTCTTAGATTGGCTTCAAGGTTATCGAGCCTCGCTATCAATGCAAATTGGCCGTAATGGAGGCTCTTATTGTTAGGCGAAATCGGATACGCGAGTAAGGGATCTCGTGTTCGTCGGTACCCTTTAATCGTTCGACTGACGCGATTGTGTCGACGAAAATCTCGAACACAACTAATAACGCGAAAATCATTTTAGGCAAACGAAAGAACAAAAAAGTAGAAGGGACTGCTCGTCCTATTTGTAACGCAACGGTTATTAAGCTGGGCGACTGAGATACGGTCGAAACGAATTCCGTTTCGACACAACGATGAATCGTTTTGCAACGCTCTTTAGGCAACTTCCGTGCCGTCGATACCTACTGCGCGCCGTCTTTAATAATTAATTTCTCATGCAGACCTCGTGGAAACTCGGTAGCTGAATAATGAGTTGGTAAGAACCGAGTGAGGAAATCGGTAGCAGGATTTGTTTCCTTCAAGTGTAATCAGATAACTATCTTTTACGCAAAAACAATTAAATAGACAATTTTAGAATTGATGTTACAAGAATTCTCTGATTTACCGCTTCACATTAGTTTAAATTAACAAGACACAGAATCTGTTTTTAAAATAAAAACGTTTTAAGAATCGCAAACTTCGAAATCTGATTGAAAGAATACACAACCGTGTTGCAAGTCATCGAATAGCGATGCAACGCTTCGCGTAAAGACATGCAAGGCGTTCTTGTACGATGCAATTTGCATCGGGCGAGGAACTGCAGTTTCGATTAAGCCCGGGACTGGTTCAAGCATCCTCTCCGGCTCTCTTTCGCGCCCAATTTCCGCTATTGCACCGCGCGAGAACGCATTACGATCTTAATGAGCACTTAGCATAACAAACGTAAGATCGGATCGAGTTGCCAGGCGGCATGCACGCACGCCCGCTTGAACCTCGGATACACGCGCGAAGGGGTGAAAGAAAAAGCTCGGTTAGAAAAAGCGTGAATGAGCAGAAAGCGACTGAGATAAAAACGTGAAGGAGGGAGAGGCGGTCAAAGGTGAAGAGGTAGAAAGAAACTGAGGTTCGGTTTTCGCAGCGCGATGCGCATGCGAGCACCTCCGACTTATGGAAGTTTAGCCGTTAACTTAACCGGCGTTTACCTTAATCTAAGATCAGCTCTGGCCTGCCGCGTGCACCGCTCTCGGTATAATGTATGGCCGTATGAATATGCATTGGACACGGTATGAGGTCTACCACCGACGTAAGCGCGCTCGTACGTGTTCGACGCACACTCTCGCAACCGCGTCCAACTCGCCCCTGCGCGTTCACGTGTTTGCTCACGCTCGCTTTGCCAGCGCGCGCGTGCAGTACGACTGCGAGCAATCGCCTGCTGAGAAAACTGTTCGTTTACTTAATTCGCAACGATTTCAACCATTCATTTTTGTCGCAGTATTATTTGTTACCTTGTGACTGGCCTAAAGAAGAACCGTGAAGACAGAGAGCTTTAAACAATTGTAAAACGTTACGGTGCCATATAAACTCGGGACACGGTAAACGTTCTTTCATCTGGTAGAATGGATGCGATTCAACCGGATTTGATATTTCCGAGAGGATCGGCTCGTGCTGCGTAGGCACGCAGGTTGCACGCGCGAAACACTGTTGGTTAGCCGCGCGTGGGAGTAATTTGTGAGCCCGCGAGTGCGTTTCGTGCGTGCCGGCCGATACCGGCTCTACGAAGGAAGCAAGTGGAAGGTGGATCCTTATCTGGACGAATTTTACGACCGTTTTAAAGGATCGTTAATTCTCGAGCGTTTATCTGCTGTTCGCTGCCTTCTTCAACATCGGTTGCCGAAAACGAAATTCGGGCAAGAGAAATTATTTAGGAGCATTCCGGATAGGAACACGAATGGAATCAGAAATAAGAAGAAACTTATATGAATTATACTGAATAAAATTGTCGAGGAGATTACCTCGCGTCTTCCACTATAGAGAACTGGAGATTTTTAAAGGTCCTTTGACAAAATATTGGAAACTTGTTCTAGCACGAAGTCGGTTACCGAGGATTCATGAGGGTCAATTGCACGTTGATGAGAACAGTTTTAACGCTTTTAACTTTTCACTTGGTCTTGCCGACCGACCGGGAACGAAGAGACTCTCATGTATATTTAATAACTGACACGTGGGTAGGTACACTTGTCTAGGCTGTAAACGCGATACACGTGTATCCATGTTAATCTGCTGTCGTGTCCAGCTTTTAAAAATTCAACCTAAACGTGCACTCGTTCACACCTAGATAACTCCATGCATTTTTTAGAATCGAACGCGATTGAATTCAACCCGACCGAAAGCTGTTGCATAAGTATTACGCATAAATTATATGTAAATCAGAATTAATATACACGGTGGCTTATTAGATGTTACCACCAGATGATTCTCGTCGTTATTATTATTAACGAAGAATGTTTATACATAATGTCGAATCGTTTCGAGAGAGGCACATTTTAGTGTCGTAAGCTACTTTGTAGGTGGACGAATAGTAGAGATAAGATCATAAACATTTTTTAAAATAAGAATCTATACAAGTTGGACTCTAGTAATGGGGTTTCCTAACAATTTGTTATCCGTGTTAGCTACTGTTATAAATTAGGCGGAAGAAACTTGTAAAAACGGTCGTTGGCGACACTATTGTTTAACGACGCGAAACGTTCGTTTCGTCGCCTTGCGTCGACGGCCACTCGTGACTAATTCTCATGTTCGTTTAATGAGCCGCCCACAAACGAACGCGTTAGCTGTTTAGTATCCAGGTGCACTTGCACACGTATATGTATCCGCAAAAGGGCAGCGGGCGTAGGTGCAAAACGAAGGGAGCGAAGGAAAACTAAGCGGCTTGGTACGCGCTGCCTCCTTGCGGCCGGCAGCCGTGGTTTAAATCGTGTCACGCTTTGATAGTCTCATTACAGGCTCCGTTAACCTGTTTTTTTTCCATCGAGCCAAGACCGTTTCGTACACGTTCGCCTTATTCGTACAAAAGGGGAAACGCGAGGAAACCCGTGGGGGCAGAGGGGGACTGAAGAAAAAAACTGGACGTTGATATACCGTTTCGTTTTTTACCTGGCGCGCAATAATCGTCGCTTAATGATACACGTCACGCAGCGTGGTCAACGCGAATAGCTGAATACTTAACGATGAGAGCAGTCAGGACGATAAGGAAAAATCGAGTTACTCTCTAAGTAAAGTTTCGCGAACAGTTTAGAGTGTCGTCGCGGTCATCCACGGGACGGATTGTCTGTCCGCGCCATATGGGCCCAAGCGTAAGTAGCTGTAGCTCCCCCAATTAAATGACGCTACCCCTAATTTCTATAATTCTTCTTCCATTTCGGTTCACCGTCGCGTGGCTAATTCGATTTCGTGACAGCCGATGCTAATGCACGGTAGAACGCGACGGTATAATTATTATTCCTTCGTGGACACGGTTGCGCGTATTGTTTCCGAGCGTGAACCAATTTCCAGCGGCGGGCTCGAAACGCTCGAATAGGTTCCACCAGGAAGTACAGCCACCGGAGTTGGCAGACACCGCGAGAGCCACCTTCGGACCAGATGCTCGTTAGATCCGATTCAGTGATCCGCCGGTGGCGAAATTTTTTCCTCGAAAGTTACGTTTCCTTTCGAAATCATCACGCATCTCTTCGTTCCTTTTAATTTCGTTCATCCATGTAATCTATCAATCGAATTACATACTAAATGATCATAGTTGATATCTTCGCGGGTGCAAATTAAGTTTCTCATGATTAATCTGTATTTCTGTGTACTGCGAGTTTTCAATACCGATTTCCACGAATTGTTTTCAGCAAGTCATTGGCTGGGAGGTAAAACGTACTAATTCAACTAGGCGATGATAATAAATGTTTCAATTTTTGTTCACGTCACAATTTTTACTTACTGATTTTTCTTATGATTTTATGTAATCTTAAGTCAGTTAATAGAAATTGCGAAGTGACAGAGAAATTGGGACAGTAAGTCACAAAACTATACACCTTTTAGTTATAAGTTTTTGACGTGTTCTCAACTTAAAATAATATTAAGAAAAAGTAATTATAACGTCTTATAATGCTCGATTGAGTGTTCGCTCTTTCAGTGTTCGATTCAATTATTACCTTCTTCAGCAATCGGTCGAGTTAGTATATTTTCCGCTGGTCGCTCGAACTATTATCTTTTCCATAGCTCGCCCCATTAAGTACATTCTAACTTAGCTGAATTAGTACGTTTTGCCTCCCGGTCGACGAAGCGTACTCGCTTTAAACAGTTGTATGGTATAATAGAATTCCGTAGAACGGTAGTTTAACAACGTGCTTTCGGAGAATGTTTCGTACAAGATTTATCGGAATTATACTCAAACGACTATGGGATGAAGAACGTGAGAATAGTTGATATCTTCACAGATACAGATTAAGTTACTCATGATTAATTTATATTTCTGTATACTACGTGTTTCTAACACCGATTTTCACAAATTGTTTTCAACAAGTGTACTCAGCTTTAAATATACTGTTGTATTGTATAATAGAATCCTGTAGAACAGTAGCTTAACAACGCGCTTTCGGAGAACGTTTCGCACAAAATTTATCGGAATTGTACCTAAACGACTAGAGGGTGAAGAGCAACGGGGAGGGAGGGAATCGTCGGCGAGTAAGTAGTATCGTCCGTTGTATCACGGGCGAGAGAATCGTAGAGTACAAGTTGGTGGTATTTTCTCCGACGGTAGAAGCTAGGACCACCCTTCGGCCTCGATAGCTCTTCAACCCCTTCCAGGTGGTCGCGTTGGACCTCTCCTCCCGCTCGACTGCTCCGGGGACCGATCTCTCGAACGAGACCCGTGGATAGAACGAGAACGCAACGGCAAGTGGGAGAAGCGCGTTCGTATCAATCTCTCTCTCTCCCCTTTCCACCCCTTCCGAACCGGGTTCCAGCTCCCCTTCGGAACGAGCCCCACTCCGTTCTCGCGACCCCCTCCCGGCGCTATAATGAAAGATATTAACTACAATTTTATATCGAATTACCGCTGAAACACATTTCAAATTAGTTGGGCGTAGCCGCGGCACGTAGCGAAGGCGCCGAGGTTGCCGTGAGTCGGATTGGTCAACTGGTTAGCGCCGCTGGTAACGATTGGTTCGAACGAACACGAAGAAGGGAAACCTCAGGGCGTGCCAGAACACCGATATGGCCGCCCAGGAACGAGCGGAGGCGCCTGGTCCGCTCAGTGCGAGCAGATCAGTCGAGGCAAACCGATGCAGGCGCACGCCTCGTCTCAGAGTACGCTCACGAAGCCCCGACGAGACGCAACATTCGCCTCTGGGGATCGACGCGCGACCGATATCGATTTCGAAATTTCCCGCGCGACACGATCGATCGTAACGATTGGCTGAACGCGGATCGAAGAGGATCGACGCCGGGTTTTTTTTTAAGTGTCGCGTACCAGAGATCGTTGAACGGAGAAGATTGAAAAGGACACAGTGAATCGAGTTCTTTTTTGTATCGAGAATTTCATGTTGAAGGAGAGACAGAAGAAAACCGGTGATAGTGCGAGCAGTGATCGAACAATCAAGTGTCTGATCTCGGGCCAACTCGGTTTGAGTTGCTCGTTAGTAGAGCGGTTAACGCGACGTGTAGCTGGCGTGACAGCGGCTATTTAACGGTGCAACGTGCGCCGCAGTGGTTCTTGGATCACGCAGCGGATTCGCGGAAAAGCGAGAGGGATCGTCGAGAGAAAAAGAATCTAATTAATAATTAAAGAAAAGATAGAAAAAGGAAAGCGGAAATGGCCGGCGATCTGGCTGTTACGCGAGGCAATTATGTTAAGTGGCCAATTAGCAATTAACCAAGGAGACCAACGGAGCGGCCCCTTAATTGCGGGGAAGAGGAAGAAGAGGAAGAAGAAGAAGGTGGAGGCGGAGGTGGAGCGACCGAGTGAACGGGAGGAAGCGCAAGGTGCATCGCAACCATCTCACGCGCCATTTACTCTCGATTCTCGCTTCGAAATCGAACGATCATCTCCTATGCTTCCTAGTCGTAAACCTGTTAGAATGCAAACGGTGTCGGACTTGTGGTAATGTTCGTAATAGACTTGGCGATACGCTGGATAGAACGAGAACTGTGCTCGGCTAGATAAAACGGATACAGTGAAGTGCGAGGACTTCTGATCGAAAGGCGACGCCGTCATCGTCGGCAAGATTCTGTCTCCCAGGTACCGAGCGAGTCCTGGGGTGGCGACAGAGGCACCTGCAGGTGCCCGGAGCCCGAAGGAACCACCTACGTGTACCGTGATGACGGTCCATCATCATCAGAACCACCACGTGGCGGCACGGAGCGGCGTCACCGTGGCCAATAACGGTCTAAACCTTAGCAGGATGTCTGGCCTCGAGGCGCACCGGTTGGAGAACATTGTCGAGAGGAACGGAATCGGTATGGAACGTTTGTCGAACGGGTTGGACGCGAGGAACAACAATCACGCCGGGAACAACGGTCTCGAACGCGGCGACGCGTCGACGACGATGCCTCAGCGATCCCGGTTCATGATCACCGATATTTTGGGTGGCGCGTCGAGCAAGATGGGACTGCAGACCCAAGAGCCGCCCGGGAGTCCACCCTCGACACCTAGAGACCTGAGCGTCAGGCACCAGTCGAGGACATCCTTGAACAACAGCAACCTCGACGAGGATAGCGACGCGAGCCATCACGACGGTGCTTCCGTTACTTCGAATGGTAAGCACGCCTTATCTCGGTTTCGCTAAACGTTTCCGCGAACGAACGATTAAATCGTTGTAACGTCGAGATTCGTCGCGTTACGTGCTCTTTAATCGTTCCTTAAGGTTAATCGTCCAACCGGTGGAACGAGTTGCGAGGAAAGGAAGGAGAGGCGCGAAATTAATTTCGCTACACGGTTTGTTCACCTGGCCGCGCTCGCGTACACTTTCACGGAGGTGTCAAGGACATTTATGGGGCCGACTGTCCCGACCGGATGTTCCACTCGGCGAGAGATCGTGTCGGCCGTCGCGTCGCCGGCGTGCGAGCAGCACAAAACGCGACCGACCCTGCCGTGCTTCGGGAATCAGATATTTCCCGGGAGATAAAAGACCTTCCTCTACCACAGAGGTCGTCCTTCCCCTCTCGAAAAGGAAGCCCCCGTCCCGGCATCGTTTAGGGATTTTAATGGTCTCAAATTGGACCTCGGCGCTCGAACGCTTTAATTATGTTGCCCTTATTTCTTTCATTCAAGTCTCCTAGCCCGTGAGACGTCTTCCGCCGCGCCGTTTAGCCCCCCGGGGTTTCCAGTGCCAAGTGATTTCACCGTTTTCGATAATAAATGCGTACGCCTCGACTATTTGGTAGCAAGAGAAAATTACGTCAGGATTCGTTTCTTACAGAAGGGAAACTGAGAACGTTTTATAGTGGATATACTTTCATTAGATATTAGAATGCACAGAAGAAACCTTTTCTAATAGAAAGAAGAAGTTGAGGAGGATAGCCAGAAGATAAATCTCGCCAGTTAAATTACAATAAATTTTTAGGGATCAGGAATGGATCGAGGTGCCTGACGCTTCATTCATCATCTCCGACCTGTTACCTATCGCGAGTTTACCTCGGTCCTCTAATTGACCAACGACTCTCCGGCTGTTGACCCACCAGGGTACCCAACACCCCGAGCCGTAATATCTCCTGATCGATTCCGCTTTCGAAATTTCATAGAACGGCAACGATTTTTCGGTGCTTCGTCCCCTAATTAGAGGCCTCTGCGGTTTTTTCGGGTTAATGGAATCCCAAAGCTGACCATTTCGACACTTCCGTCCATTATTCCCCGCCCGTTCCCGTTTATACCTTTCGTACTTGATGCGTTAGCCGGAAAACACGCGAGATCGTTCCCGCGTGTTTGTTCAATCGGACTGGACTTCCTCTCGCGATTAACTCGCCGTAGATGTTTCTCGAGTTACGATTACCGGCCAAAAAACAGGTAATTACGGACATTTGTCAATCTCGGCTGGTTTTCGAGCCGCGACGATTCAACGAGAAGACGGCTAATACCAATCATTCAGGGACGATTTCCGTCAATTTGCAACCGGCTTTTTACCGTCCCGCCCCGCGTTGCCCGTTGCCGTTGGTGCCGTCGATCGACGATGGCTCCGCGGTACTTTCCTTCGAGGCTAAGTTCATACGCTTACATCGTAATCGGCTTATTTCCCACAAAAAGTACATTAAGAACAATTACGCGCATGACTACGGCTACGTGATTAGAGACACGGTCCCGAGCACTAATACTGCTTCCGACTGTGAGAACCGAATAACCGATCTTCTCTCTCTCTCATTCTCTCTCTCCCCACGTTGCAAAAAACAACCTTTTATCCTCCTCTAAACAATTACTCGCGGTTGAATCGCGGATTCCTTGCCTCGTTATTTTTCCGATACCGATCTCCCCTGCAACAGCGTTACATTCCTTCGCGTACTAACATCATTCAAAAGAATAGATGCGATTGCAGCTCACCCGATACAGCAAACGATACTTCAATACGCGACTATTTTCTTACTCCTTAGTCAATTACATTTTATTAATGAAATTGGCGGACGATGATTCCGTTAAAAATTCCAAGTAGAAATAGTTTTGAAATTGAGAAGCACGTATCGCGGTCTTTTCTCCGAATAACGTGTATGCATACGGTCGTTATCAGTCGCGGTTAACCTCACACGCGGCTAATCGTGGCACCAGCCGTCGACTAAAGAATTAATGAAGGCCAATTAGAAGGAGTAACGCTGTTGTAATTGCCGGCGAACACGCTTTCCGGACGATCGAACCGGTGATTATACACGCCGAGATCCATCCTCCCGATCTATCAACGAGCTCTCGACGCGGACACCGTTTCTTCGGATAAGGTGCGTTATATCTTGCTCTCCGTCGATCAACTTTTTCCCGATACGTCCCGCCTACGTGCTTCGTCGCGATCACGCTGCAAAACGTCGTCGCCCGGTAATTATTCCACGCATCGCTAACGGGATGTTTGCCCGCGCTTTTTCTTCGCCGATGTTTTTTCCCCGGTAAAACCAGAAAAAAAAAAAGGAATCGCTCTTTAAAAACGTTAACTTGTACACAAAGCTGTTTTCCGTGCACGCCTATCTAATCTCGCAGCAGTAATTGCTTCGCTCGTTCAATCCAATGAACGATTAACGAGGGCCGATTTAAAAAAATAGCTACGATGTTAATTGCCGTCGGACACGCTTCTCTTTTTTTCCCCGATCGATGCAAGACTCTCTTTACGTTAAAACAGCGTGACGCATGTCGCACGAAATTAAGAATGATGATCTCTTATAATTTTATGTAAGATTGAAATACGCAGCAGAAAGTGGAGACAAATTTTGCTAAGAGCCATTTGACTCGGGCAGCTAATCGATTTAAAACGTATTTTAAGGTTTTATAGCTGAAAGGAGAGAAACGCGTGGAAAGTCAGTCGGGCTGGAGAGATGGAGACGTTTTCGGGCGCGTGTACAAATCGTTTATAATCCGCTTACGAAGCCAACATTCGAGCATTGTTGGCCGGAAGGTCCGCCAGTTCAGTTTCACGCCCTTGCAAGGGAACCGACACGACTTTTCGCGCGCGACTAATCCGAGAACCGGAAATGATTGGCAACCGTTTAGATCTCCGCGCGGATTAGGACATTCTATGAGAGCCGTGCCGAGACGAAACGAGCCTCTCGCTCCTCCTTACCTCCCCTTTTACGCGGCGTCTCTCTTTTTTTTTCGCACCCCCTGACAAACGAGAACCGGCTGTCAGCTTTTTGACGAGACTATCTCGCCCGGGATTAATCCGCGCTCCGAATAATCGAGGCCCGAGACCCAGAATGGAAACGTCAAAGCCGAGGGTATTGCCGTTGCCAGCGAACGGATTTGACATTTTCGACGAAAAACTTTTGAACGATTCTGCAAAGGATGAAATTAATTGCGAACCGTACATCGGAAATGACATCGTACAGATAATCCTATAGTAAAACTGTGATGGCAGACGAGGACGAATCGGCAGGTTAGTGGGATTATTCCTAAACATTCCATCGTAACGGTCGAACACGCGTTGCGTCGTCGTTGGGATTCGCTCGGTTGCTTTTTCAACGTTCGCTTAACGAGATTCGCGTTCGCAAATCCTCTTAACTACCTCGTTCCAACGTTGACAGTGCTGACCTCGCTTTGCGCTACCCCCTTAAAGAGGCAAATTCTTACCTATTGCATTGGAAACTGTACGGCTGTGAAAGTGAATCGCAGACGGTGCAACCCGTCAAGTAAATCATCCGAAAGGTAAATCGAAGAATAACTAAATGTCGAGCGAATGGAAAGATGGAAGATCGCTAACGAAGAATGGCTAACCCGTCGTTCTACGCGAGCATCTCGAGCTAATCGGGTCAGGATGTATTGTTTCAGAAGCATAATTCCGTAAGAACACTCGAATAATTAATCATGTTCGCTTTAATCTTCGATCTAAGATCGGTCCGCTTTGTAAACATCGGACGGTTTGCACGTGTTGCAAATTAACCGTACGATAATCTACCCCGATTGCCTTCCACGCGGAGTACAGTATTGTGAAAACTCTATAGTCCCACGGCCATTTTCCGTACCGATAAAATTATGTTTACGGTAGCTAAAGCGAACGGTTTCTGTATCCGAGATACGGAGAACAGTTAACGACTTCCTCCGGTGATTTTCGATTCTAACGGGGTTGTTATTAACTCGATCACAGGGAACGATCTACACGGTACTTTTCTACCCGATGCCGCGTCGGCGGCGCCAGAGAAAAAAACCTGTCTATTCGTCGACGTCACCGCGGTTAATTGACGCTGGCACATCTCTGGCTTTGCCGAAATTTCCTTCGAAGCATATTTAGACGAATGCAGTCGCAATTAACACGCGAGCGTGCGTCACGAACGCGACTTCGCACACCTACACGAGCCACGAGGGTGTACGCCCCGACGAGCGACAACGACTGCCAGGAGGCCACTTGGCGAGTCGCTAACACGACTTTTGCGTGACCACGCTCCCGCGGCCTTGATGTCAGAAAGGGCCGACTTTCGGTGTTTCCCATCATGCGTTACCGTGATCAATTTTCCATTATTAGAACTAATTCATATTTTAACTCTAAGTAAATGGAATTGGAAACGGAAACGTATATTCTTGCTTAGTTCACTACATCACGTTGGTACGTTACGATAGATAACAGTAAAAATTCGAAGCATTTCTACTGCATGACGTTTGACGTTGAAATTTGTTAATTGAAATCCCTGTTAAGATCGTAACTGGTCGTAGTTTTTATTGGTTTTCGGTCAACGCACGCAGGAGAACATTCGATTTGTCATGTACAAGTAAATCCGATTTGAAGTTGAAGCAAGTCTCGGGACTAGGTACTACTTCCCCCTCTGCCGCAATTAGGGTAAGCTACTCATTGCTCTAGACTAATCTTTCCCCTTTCACAATGTCCTCATTTCTAAGTACTAGTAACGAACAATCTTATTTTCTTTCGATCATCTCAGTTCATGAATCAACATTCGACTCCTCGAATCGATTAATCTTTTATTAACACGAAAACCTAAACAATTCATTACAGATATTAGATTCCACTCTTAAACTGTTGTATTTCTCACTGTTTGATCATCAGATTTTATGCTTAATGAATATCAAGACAGAATACGCATAATTTTTATTGCATAAGAGTAATAAATGTACAACGATAATTGTCATTGATATGAGGAGGAACGTAAGGCTTGGTATCCGAAAATTCCATTGCATCGATGAGGGACATTCGAAACGCTACGCATTGCCGGACCGTAACTCGCAGCAAAAGGTGAAAAAAAGATTTGCGGTCGAGGAAACTGCGTAAAACCTCTCCGGTGTCCTAGCTAATTACTTCGGAACGATCTCGGCGCAGGGTGCAGTAGTCGGTGTGTTCCTACTCACCGGCCACGGGGAATGCACCCGTGAAATTCGAGAAACGCGCTCGTTATGCACCCCGCGAAACCTTAGCGCTCGCATTAATTCGATCTGACAGTAACTCCCGATTGCATTTTTCCCTATAATGTTTCCACTCGGTGACAGATCATTGTACAGGCACGACACTCGACACCTCTCCTTCTAGCTATTCCGCCGACAACGTTTAAAAATATCCACTTCAGGCTGATGTCAAAGGTGCTCGTCTGAGCAGGAAGAAAATGCCCCTTGAAATCATTTTCAACCCTTAAACTGCAAGCGACCGTCATTCGTGTCTGATATACTTTGCATATTTAAATTATTTCTCAGAATCATTGATAAGAATTTTTCCAGAGTCGGTTCAGAATTATCAATCGCTACAAAATGTATCAAATATGAAATACCGTTTTAAGTGAGGGTTAATTGGAATGATTTTTTGAGACACAGGCAGGATAATGTTTGGTAGTTTGTTTTTGAAATTCTGAGGCAGTTTATCCCCCGGGGTGACTGCAAATAGAGTGGGCAGGCAATAAAACGTTAGCCCTATAACATTATCCCCGGTGTTCTCTACCCCAAAGGTGGCGACACGGTAACACAATACTAGAGAGGGGTCAGATTCAACCCCCGTCGGGAACCGCCGCCCTTGTACACAATACAGGGGAGAGGGTGCGTGTATGTACGAGGTAAGAAAGGCCAGCGTGCGACACGGGGCCAACCGAGGGGGTGTGACTCGAATTCAGAAAGCTAAATAAATTCCTACGCCTTTCACACGTTTTCTAAAATACTTCAATAGCCAAACGATTAATTAAATATCCTTTTAACGACATGGTAGACCGTCAAAAATCTCAATAGAGCTTTTATCTCTCCAATAAATTGTTATTCCATATTATTTGCCCGAAAGTCTGAACAAATTGTCTTGTTATCCGATAAACAATAATTGCTTCCTAATCAACTATTATATTTATTTACGACGAACAAATAGCGAGATTGTAACGTAACTATCGCGATAAGGGAGCCTCGAATTATCCTGGACAGATCGTAAAAGCGGCGATAATAAAAGTTTCGCAAAGCGTTGCTTTGGCCTGGTTTACGACCGGGCGGAGATAGCTGGAAAGAAACACGAGGCAACGAGGGGGGTGGCTCGCGGAAGGGTAGCCGTAGCTCCTTCCATTGTGCGCGACGATTTTATTTGCTCACTGCTTTATTTCGCCACGACGTGGTTAACCGGTCCGCAGGTGTGTGTTTTTATCCGCAAAGCTGCCGCAGTGCCGTTAACAACGGAATGTGGATCCATTGTAAAACACGTAATAGCGCTGAATAAAAGGCTTTTGCTCAAAAACTTCAAGGTACGCACAGTTACTAACTTTGACCACTGAAATTGCATATTGCGACATTAGGAAAGATCGAGATTTGAAAGATCTTTTACGAGGGAAAAACATTATTGTCGACGTGACGACTCTATGTATGTCGGTTTCGTATTAATCAGGCGTACATCTCGCAGGTGTCGCGTTTCGCCGTACGAAGACGATACCTGGTCTGGCCGACGCGACGCGACGCGGCACCGTGCAACGACTAATTGCGGCAGCGAATAATTGCTCGATAAACATCCTGTTAATCTCGCTTTTATGCACCGCGCGTATATCGTCGGTGCAGCACGCGAGGCCCTCGTTCTTCCATCCCTCCCCGTAGCCCCTCGCGCGCGAAGCGCGACAATTTTCATCGGTGTACACGTCGCCGCATCCGGTGCCGCTATTCCTCTGATGTCCATTGCGGCAATTATCCGTACGAACGCAATTAAAGTAACCCTTTGAAACGAATTCGCAAGCAATCTGTGTCGTTTATCTCTTCCGTTCTGTGTCTTCGCGACGGATAGATATCTTTATTTTCTGCGCTCGTATCGATTATCAAAGAAACTTCCACCGTGAGAACAATAAAGTTTATGAAGGATGAACCACCGCGGAGAGACAAGATGTATGGTGTTTGCTCGGAAGTTTCAGAGGAGCGAAAAAGTGTATGAAACGCGAAGCATCTTGCGATGGGAATAGGTGGCGGAGAAGTTAAAAGAATACTGTCACGGGGAGACAAGAAAAATGAGTACTTTGAAATGTTTCTCTGGGTTATATTGTACGTAGAGTCTCTTCCATTTTTCATCGAATTAAACCGGTCGTTAATCCGAGAGGGGATGTAGTATACGATATTTGTTGTATCGTCTCACCGTTTTCTCTACGGAAAATCGCGAAAACGTTTTTCCGAAACTCCTCCGGGAGAGCATCGGTTTCTATTACCGGGCGAGGGCAAAGTGAAACACACAAAGCGAGGAACGACGACGACGGCGGCGGCGGCATGTAGGTGTACGTGCCGCGGGAGCAAGCGGCAGAAGAAACGTGGAACGAGCATTTCTCCAGAAGGGAAAAAGAGGAAAGAGAAGACGAAAGGAGACGACTGTTCCGCGATAGTTCTCGAGTTACTCGAAACTCTCCGCCGTCGAGATACCAGAGGGGTTGAACGAGTTCCCGGGCAACGTCTTGGAAGTGTCTAAAAAGGAGAACTCGCGTCGGTCGAGACTCGCGCTCTAAGTGTATCACATAGTATATAAATTTAGTTTCCCAACCTCCGTTTTCAACCCGCCTGCCTCGTCCCCGTTTCCCGCGGCTCCCGCAGTCTGTGATGAAACTCGCGAGACCCTTTCCTGAGGGATCGTCGGCCATGTTTCTCAGTATGGCGGACCAGTCCCGGGTCCGTTCGAGCGAATCTGGCCGATCAAACGGAGGCTAAGAGCCACGCTTTCGTTCGAGTTAACTCGATCCAGCTCTCCGCCAACCTGACTCTCTCCCTCCCTTCCCCTAGCCTCCCTACCCAGCTTCTTCCGCACCACCCACGACCGTTCCAATCGATGAACTCGCGACAACGGTCCTTTAGGATACTTTTAGAAGCCCGCAGACCGTCTCTCCCGGGATACCACTACCGATCGGCGAAACCCTCGCGGGATTCACTTCGAAACTTTTCCAACGAACACTCCAATTTTGCACCGGAACGGATACTCCATCGACTGTAATTCCGTCTATCAGGCCACGACCTTTCGCTTCCACCCATGAATGATAGATACTTCATCCCTTCCTGAGGCTCACAGGCCAGCAAGTAGAGGATAATTGTTTACTGGGACAAATTGAATACGAAACGAATCATTACTTTCTTCCATTCTGAAAATTTCTGACGATACTAAAGACAAACAGGGGCGGCGAGATGCGGGAGGGGTGTAAGTTCAGATTTAATTCGCGTATATGTGTGGCGCGAAGAGAAGCAACTTGCCGACGTGTATCGGGTGTAATCGGTTTCCTCGGGGAATCCCACCCTCTTCCGTGGGTGCCGACGGGGGGATAATTTGCGACGTCTCGACGCGGCTGCGTGGTCCAATCCGCGATACCAGCCAATCGGCTCACGGCTGCGCGGACTCGAACTGAGAACAAAAGGATCTCCGCCGATAGAACGAGAGAGGCTGGGTCCCCTGATCGCCATGCAGGGGTACCAAAAAAACAAGTACGCCACCGAATCGATTCCCTGCCCTACGGATTTCCATCAATCCACAATTCACCCTTTCCTAAAACCCAACCCTTCGACTTTTACTTGTTCTAACACAATTGACGATGCACACCTCATGAAGAAATAGATATTGTATGTTTTGTTGAATTGCATACCTAGACATTTAGGGTAGACAGTTTGTTCATTCCAACAACAAGCATTTCGGGATTTTTATTTTTCTGGACTACGAATTTAAATACTGCTTCGACTACGTGTCCCACATACAGAGTACAATGTGTTTGTTATAAAGATTTAACAAGAGTTGATTTCTTAAGGAACAATGAAATGTATGTGAAATACTTTTATATATTGGCAAGAATTGAAATTTTAAAACTGTTTGAATCGTGATTGTTGCAGGCGGCAAGGAGGACGACCCGAAGGGTTCGTCGTCGAACGCGCTCAGCTCGGCGCAGAGCAAGAAGCAACGAAAGGCGCGCACGGCTTTCACGGATCATCAGTTACAGACGCTCGAGAAGAGTTTCGAGCGGCAAAAGTATCTGAGCGTGCAGGATAGGATGGAGTTAGCAGCGAAGCTACAACTGACCGACACCCAAGTCAAGACGTGGTACCAGAACAGAAGGTAGGATTAAAACTCCCACAAGATTTATGATAGATCAGACATGGGGATAATCTCGAGACGTGATAAACAAGACTTCATTCTTCAGGAATAAACAAGACATTTGTCAGTCTCGGAATTCTTTGATACAGAGAAATATTTCACTCTTGTTTTACAATACATCATTCCTCAATCGATACACACAGTTGCATTGAGAAGGAAAAACTTCAGAGATGATTTATCAAGATTTATCTAAAGGAAAAAAGGTTGTCCTAACAGTTTAATAAGCAATCAACAATGAAACGTGCGAATCACGGTACCGGTAAATGAAAACGGGATGGACAATGGATTGACTTTGTGAACGGGAGGAGATAAGAAGTTCGATCGACGCGTTCGATAGCGTGTGTGCATGTCAATTGGGGGATGCTCCTCATCAAGCCGGACGGAATGAGTAGCGTAGCGGCGATGGGCTTTCGTGACGGCGCGTATCGAATCCGTAAATGGAAATCGCGGCGGCCAACAAAGGCCGCTGTTTATGTGGTTAAACGCAAAGGATCACCGGACGTTCCTCCGACCGCTCCGGGCTTCTCGAAAGTCATGTGGTGAGCCCCGCGAACGCTGGTAATCGCGGCAGCGTGAACGATCCATTTAAAAAACCGTGAACCTCGCTTTTTGCCACGAAACCGTAGGATATGTACTTTGTAAAAAACTGACTTTACTTTTGAGTATATTGTGACTCGAAAACTGGACGACCAAATTGATCAATTTGAGAGATACAGGGAAGTCGAGTGTTTTGAATGAAAAGATAACGGAAGGAGAATCAGTTTCAGGATTTTCAGCGGCATTCTTTGTGCCCGAGCACCGTTTTTCTACCGAGTCATTCAGTGGCGCCTGCAATTTCGTCCTGTCGATACTCACATCATCTTTTCCCATCACGCTCGTTAGTCACGACGATTCGATGCTTCCGATCTACCGAGGAAAATTATATTCGCAGGCCTCGCTTTGTTTTTCAGGGAAACATCCTTCGAACGAAAGGAGTTTAAATTCAATTAAACTCGCCGTTTGAATTTTAATACGAAGGCATTGAAAGAACCCTTTGTCTTCTTTGCACTGTCTTTCGAATGTATAGAAAATGTGAATTTCAAATCGACTTAATGTATAAAGGAATATTCAAAGAGCCGCGAAGCGAAGCTTCTGTGGACGTTCAAGGGTTGACACGGGTTCGCGTGACGCTTTACTTTCCACGAAAAAACAAATTTCCTTCGAACGAGTTCCGAAAACTTCACGGCAATCTTCGTTCTCGTTACGGCACCCTCGAACGCTGATTAGCTCCGGAACACCCACAACTCGTGACTCTGCGAGTTCCACCGCATGCTGGCCCGTTTAGTTTGGACAAGCGGCCCAATCGAGCACAAAGAAAGCGGGAATCGTTAATGAGGACCTCGTGATGCATCACGTACAATCGTCGGCTTGAAAACCGTGCCATTAGACTGTCAATTACGAGCCGAGCGAACGTCGTAATGACAGACGTCAGACCGAATTTCGGTGACCGCTCCGATTTTTGGGACTAATTGCGAGCCGGTTTCGTGAGCAATCCTAATCGCGTATCACGCGTTCCATTTGTTAATCTATTATAATCACAGCTAGTTTCCCGAGGTTCGTCAAATTGACTCGATTTTTATAATGAATCCAAGGATCATAAAAAGATCGGTCATGCATTCTCGTTCATGTATACGAAATTCTTCTTACTCTTCAGATATTTGTAATTATCTCGGTGTTGATAATAAACACGATAGTTACGAATAATCAGACAGGATTAATTAATCGGCGATACGCGTGCCATGATTATCGCTGGTTCGGATGAAAGAGCGAATGGCTATTACGGGTTGCAAAAAGACCGGGAAAATTAGTGACGCTTCTGTCGGCCGGCTTCTTAAGTGCCCGCTTAAACTTTTGTTGTTCCCTACGTGTACAGTGCCCGGCACACCGAAGTGACTCGGCGTTTTCTCGCGGAGGCGCCTCGACCACACCTCGGGCGCCACGGCGACGACGTGTTTCATCTCCCTTTTCTATAACGCTGTCTGGTCTACAAACATTTTGTTTGGAAACGGTTTTAAAACACGAACTGTGAGTCTTGTAATAGCTAGTGCTAAGTTCAATCTCAAGTGAGTTTATATGTTACATGCAATAATTCTACATATGTTTTACATCTATTTCGAAACAGATGCTATCTCAGCGTATCATTAATTTCAATCTTATTACGCTACAAAACTGCTTGAAAACTGTTCCAACAGGGAATGAATTCTGGGAATGAACGGGGATAATTAGGCGGCATGAGAGCGATTCGCAAATCGTTGGTAACGAGATCGCGAAAAACGACGCGAAGGTAAACAAGCAGAACCGGTAAAACGAAACAGGTCGTCGCCGGTAATGAATACTCGACACGACCACTATTTACCCTGAGTAAATCCCGGATCCCCGTGGTGGCAGGATAGGTAAGTAGGCGTTTAAAGCTTGCCGGCTTTACGGTTTTCATCGTACACCTCCGTTCACAAATCTCACAACTTCCACGTGCCTATCAAAAAGTCTGACAATCTGAAAGATTACAGTAAATCATATAGTTTCAACCATGTAGTAAGCAATGTAACAAATCGTACGATAAATCACGAATAATTTTTATAAAGTTTCATATCTTAAGAGAACTTTCATTGACTATTAGAAATACTAATGCGATGAATGTGATATTTGAAATTCTGCTCTATCTATACATTCATTTTGTAATATAGCTAAAGATTTTATGAAAGGGGGTGTACGCGTTTTCCGGAATCGATCACCGTTTAAATTGCGAAGGCAAATCTCGATACGAGGCATTCGCACTTCTTCCGGGGACCGCGTACGCAACGTGCATACTTAGAAGTCGTTAGAACTCGTTACGTTGCCGGCTACTTACCGGTTAATTATGCGCGGTGGATCCATAAGTGGCGATACGTTCGCGCTTTCGGTCGGAAACTGCGCTCTAATGCATCTCAGGCGAACCCGCTCGTTTATGTAATTCGCGGGCATCGAGATTTATTTACGCGCTCGGGCGCGTATAAATGCACGCGCGGACTAGAGGTTTACGTTGTTACGCGTGGATTTATTGAGAACACGTGACCACCGAAGCCGTATTAACTTTAATTAGAATCACGGCCTTAACCCTTTGCTGACGACATTCATCCTTTCTACGTACATTGTTCAGTTACTATCTGTTACAATTTAATCATCAACTGATGTGATGCAATGTGGAAATCAATGAATTGCAAGACGTTTTCGATATGAATAAAATTTGAATGATTATTCATCAAATATGATTGAATTACACATCGATTTTATAAGAAAATCAATTATGACACATTGAATAATATTGTGGAAAGAATAGTAACAATTTTGAAGAACGTAAGCCGTAAACTATAACAGCATTAAGCTACCGCATAATACTCTAGAAACCCGAGTCCCGCGGGCAGAACACGCCTCGCTGCTACCAAATCTGATGTTTTAGTTTTATGAAACCACCGGTGGCAAGAACACAGTAATGCGAATTGAATTATACATCTACTAACGTCAAACATTCCGGTCTAAAAGCATTCACTCTTTTATCCATGCTCATTTCAAACATACCGTTTTCAACTTTTGTTAATTAATTTCGCATTATGCATTCAACTTACGCGTATACAAAGATGAAAGGATAAAACTGAGCGGATGCCAACTTAAATCTATGCTAATAATTGGCAAAAAATTGAAGCTAAGAGGGAAAATGTTTGAGTCATTTCGATTGAACGTAAGAGAAGTTTAAGTGGAACGAAATATTTCGTCACGTTTCGAAAGGAAGAACCGTCAAACGAAAATACGAGCAAGTGAAAACGTCACAGGATTGTCGTGGGTACGGTAGAATCCTTCACACGGTTTTGCGCTCGTTATATGCCATCAACGCTAAACACCATCGACCGTGAACACGCTATAATATTTTACCGCGCAGAGATATACTCGTGTACACATTGGATAAGAGGCAAGACTGGTAAGAATGATACGTGTATAACGGGCCACGGAGTGGCGATAATGAGATACCGATAACGCAACCGGCAAATTAAAAATTACCCTCCAACACGCTAGCGCACCGAGCTAGTTTTATTTCCGCGCTAAAGACTAATTACGATGTTGATTCATTCGCTTACCTTTTGTTCAAACGTGGAGTCCATTCTTATCGATGATCCTATGCCGGAACGCAAACGTGCATACACCTGAAACATACCGTATTATTTCTATTTAATAGCTGTTCAGAATGCACAAATCGATTGTTCTGATATTTCCTTTGCGTTCTTGTTCAATGTTATACTGAAGCAGTGGTCAAAAAGTTCTCGTCAGGGACAGTTAAATAAGATAGTGAAGATAGAGAGGTCTGTCAGGGCTGAATTCACACGCCGAAAATTTCTCAAACGAGAAACTAGAAACGCTGAATGTTACACATTGCACATGTTGATCGCTGGTTAAATTAATGAACCAATTGTTTCAAGAATGAAGCGCATAAGTGTGAGGCAAAGAAATATCACTGAGGAGAAAGCCCCCGTAAATATAGCAATTTACCTAAAGCGGAGGCGCTGTTAAGGCTCACCCGAGGCGATCTGTTAATTAGAGAGAGGCGCGCAAAACATTTCCATTGAAACAGTAAATTAGGTGCAAATTTTACCGCGCTACCGGTGAAAGAAACATGCAAGAAACAGTGCGCGGTGTCTCTTTCTCTAATCCTTTTTTCGTTGCGCCGTAACACGGCGTGGCGACATCGCTAACGCGTCGTGATACATCGCAATCGTGAGAATCCCGCGAGCTCCGTTGTTTCTCCTCACCAGCCGGAAGAACACACGAGCTTCCCACGCCTCTAGTAAAACCGCTTTATAACGGATCGTCTTGATTTCCCCTCGGCTAGTCAAATGCGCTCGTTTCGCGGCACGCATCTAGAGAAAAATTCGTGTCACGAAACCGACGACGCGGCGACGACGCGCTGTTCAAGTGCACACACGGAATTTCGCGAAACGAGTAGAAAAACGAGGCTAACCGAGCCGATAACCGTTCGGGGTTGGTATAACGATACATTTGCATGCGCGTTTATAACGTTCCAGCTAAAGTCACCCATCTAAAAATACTAACAAAGTGGCACGGCAATTTCGGACCGAGAAAGCGTGGTATCGTTATTTCCTCGGCTCGTTACCAGTTACCCCTTGAACGGTGAACGGCAATTTTTTTTTTTTTAAATTTCGTGCTACGAGCACGAGTGCGCAAAACATCTACTCATTACGTAAAATGCGACTCGTCTGCGGTTCGTTTCGATTCCGTTTGTCCTTTGTACCACGGATCAAAATTGATACGTTCACCCGTCTATCCTGGCGGAACATGTGTCCCGCAGTCAGTCGAGCGTATAATAATTTGAAAATATGTCGCCCTATTCACCGCTCCTTTCTCTGTCTGTCGCCATTATTATCGCAAACCGAGCCGACAGCTTGGCTGCATTAGTGTCGCGAGGACTCGCAACCGCAAAACCACCGGCCACGTAACACACACAATCCCAAACAACCATTATAAATGCATTAACTCTTTCCCCCCTAATTCTAACCGTGCACGACTCGCGTAACTCCTTTATATCGCGTTCGTTTAAGTAAACTCTTTCGTGTGCATAATTCCTGCTCTGTTTAAATAATCGATACCCACGGTTCGGTGTCGGGAGCAAAAATTTCCGTTGACTACCTCCTCAGTAAAGGTGCCGATCCACTCGTGTCCCACGTAGTCTCGTATCCCATCGCGATTGCGTATCATCATTTGTAAGTCTTTTAAATTATATTATGCACATGCAGAATTATGATTTCTTACATGATTATAATTATGTAATTTATTTACAATGTACCAAATTAAATAATCTGTGATTTGGAATACTTGTCAGATCTTTTGATAGACCGTAAGTCGTTGGAAGTATAGTAGAAGTAGTAAACTAACGAAAGGAACGTTTCCCATCGTCGCGTTCCCTTTCGAAAAGTCGACGATCATTAAGCTCGGATGAAAACGATCGTTACACTTTCTTGACGCCACACCCCTCACCCCGTTCACCCTTCACGCTTTATTCGAGGCAAGATCGAGCCAGCCCTCGGTAACCTCTCGAGAACGATAAATCAATGACTCTTGCTCTTTCCGTAGCTACTTCCGACCCTCGGTCTCTCTCCCTCTCTCCCGCAGTTATTCAATACCGATACAAAGAGCCCGGCGCAGCAATTAAGGGTGTTTTAGAGTGGCTGCACTCGAAAATGACCGGCCACCCCTCCCGGCAGCGGGGGTATTAAAAAACATTACTCATCATATAATCGCACGAGTGGTTTTCATAGCAACTTGTCGTCTCGGTTCTTCTCTCTTTCTCTCTCTCTCTCTCTCTCTCTCGCGCGCGCGTATCGGGTTGGTCTCCTTTCGCGCCGGCAGAAAAATGAGAAATGATCGTGGCTCGATTCAGAGGCCCTGTTTAAAATTCATGAACGATTTTACTGCTACCTCCCCTATATCGTCGACCGTCACAAAAGCAGGGGTATATCGGGAGAGGGAGAGAGTGAGAGAGTGGCCCACATTTTCGGATGCACGCGCACCGAGAACCAGAGGCACGAATGGATGCACCCCACGAAATATATTAATTGTCGAATTTTCCGTGCGAGCTGCATATCCGTTAGAGCCGCTTTGTCCCTTGCCAGCCGCGGATCTCCTGATTATTAATTACCATGACAGCGAACTTCAACCCTCCCTTGCACACACACCCCCTCCCCCTCTCTCGAAAAAAATCCGCGGCCTCGTTTCGAAGGTATAACGTTTTTTCCTATTTTGTTTTTTTATTTCGTTTAATTTTTATCCACCGCACCGGCGGCTTTTATGGAAAAACGTAACGAATGCCCGCTCGTTAATTATTGTCCCAAATTCTCATCGCCCGCTTTTAATTGAGAGGGCAACTCGACGCGCTCCACTGATTTATCGTCGCGGATAATCGTGACGCTCCGTCAGCGACGGCGGCAGAACGGTTAACCGAAATTTTATTGCCGATTTCGTCCCGTCGGCTTTTTCTAATTATCAACCGCGCGGTAATTAACGCGAGCGAATCGACCGATCGATCGCCGATTACTGGCCCATGAGCATGTATTAAACGGAGATCGATTACCCGTATAACTGCCGTTAAATTATTAACGAACCTCGCTCCGCATTCAAATTATTTTTACGTCGATTTCAAAGTTTTATTAACCTTTCAACGCGTCCCGGCATTCATACCTATAATTAAACTGTTGACTTTATGCATTTATAGGAAAATGTAAAGCAGAAATATTAGAATATTAAAGGCTAATTGAATAATAAAAACACTTTATATACCTCAGTTTTTAAATTGATACTTCATCAATATCGTAAATTCTTATGTCTTTCTATGCTTACTGACTCTCTCATGAACCGATTTGATCATGACTACTGACTATAAATCGGTTATATAATTGGCTTACTTTGCACGATGGGAGAATTATTGCTGAGTTTGTCTTCATTCGAAATATAATCCTAGATACTATACATTGTCTCATTCCATAGGAGTAGTTTAAACTTAATTCACGCGCGACTTAGGGCTATACACTTATTTCTTCAACAAAGATATATCTTAAGGTTCGAACATCTCAATGTTATGGCCAGAGTTGCAGCTAAGATTAATCAGTACTTATTGCTCTCAGTTTGATACACTTAATGATACCGTCGATGCTATTAAAGTCCTATCTCTACAACTGACAGCCTCTCGCTTTTACTATGTATACTGTATACTAACCTAGTTTATGCAATACCACCCAGTTTGTGCAATATAATTTTAATTTTCACTGCTCACTTTATACTAATTATTGGAATAAACATGGAGACTACATACATACATACAATCAATATTTACTGTACTACATGCACTCATGCACTCTTCGAGACAGTTGTAACAGGTGTGACCGTCTCGATTTTGGATCATGTTTTGTTTTATATTATTATTGTATTTTACTATTATTACTAACATTGTTTTAATTATCTTTTCTTCATACTTAATGTACAATCAATCATAATTCAAATGTTCTTTTCCTTTCAATGTTTCACGTTGCTATATTTTGTAAGAAAATAACTATTAGTCCGTTTATACATAAATGAATAGATAATCTTTGTTCAAGTTACAACGTTTTCAGTTTCGTTCGCGACGGCACGACAATGCAGTATAAGATTACGTTTACAGTAATAACAAACGAGAGTACTACACTGTAACTCGAGCGAGAGAGCTAAATCACTACGTGTCGGCTTAGATACGAGACCGTAATTTTCATCTCCGCTCTTTAATAATTACGCGCAACGCGACGCAACCAGTTGCGTAATTGGTCCAATTCAGACAGTCTATTATCATCGAGTGCGGATCCTTTTCATTTACACTTCCGTAATTACGAAATTGCATCGTTATTCGTTTTTTAATTCAACCCGTGTCAAGTGCTGTCCTTTTGTTTGATAAGCAGATGTATATTCTCCATGAATAGATTTTATGCAATTGTAGAACGTGCAGAGGAATGCAAGTAATATGTAAAAGTGTGTAAAACATCAAAAGTATAATGCACACCACGCAATTTGAATTTAATTTTTTAAATTGATATGCATCAATAATTATAACTTGCAGTGCCCCGATTAATTATATTTTAAATTCCAATCAAAGATATAGTAAAAGGGCCTGTAACGGCGGTTTGACGTCGACGTAAGGAACTCGCGCACGTGGCATGATAGGCGATGATTAGCCAGTGAAACTCCACGGGCTATTTGTTAGTATAATAAGCCCGCCGACAGTGTGGCCAACGGTAACCGCTTGGCGGCACGCCACCCCGGTTCGTAGCGGTAATTGTCCCAGATCGAGATTTACATACGCGAACAGAGATCGAGAGAGGCGATCGAACTGGCGGGGGTGGGATTCGAAGAAATCGTAAAAAGTCGCGAGTAATTTTTATTTAGCCCCTGACGCGACGTGTTTCAAAGGGTAGCTATGAATAATTGCCTCGGACCTAATCGTTTCGAATTTGAGAGCATGCTACCGCATTACGATCGAAGATACGTATATTACACTAATCATTTCTAACAGGCAAATGATTTTCTGACGTTTTTTTTAAATATGATAAATTAGTTGCTGGTATACTGTAACAATTTTTGCTCCTGGCAATATGTACGATTCAAGGTGTGTTTTTCTATTCTTGCAGGACGAAATGGAAGAGGCAGACGTTGACCGGATTTGAAATGATGGCGGAGAACAATTTCGCGGTGGCCGCGTTCCAGCAGCTTTACGGAAGCGGCGCGGCGGCTGTTCCCGCGCACCCCGCGGCGGCAGGACGCTACTGGCCGTACCCGAGCGCACACGCGCTGCCGAACGGTCTGTTCTATCAGCAAGCGTCGGCAGCTGCTGTCACCTTGCAGAAGCCGCTTCCCTACAGACTGTACCCGCCCACGATGATCCTAGCCGGACCTAGCAACCCTCTCGGATCTTTAACGGCGAGCTCTAGTCTCTCGAATCTGAGCAACTATTATAGAGACAGTCCGGAGACGATGGCTGACAGAGACAGGGAGAACTTGGAGAGATCGTCCAGGCAGCGGGAGAGAAGCAAAAGTCCTGTGATGAAAGAGGAAAGACTGTACGCGACCACGATGGTTCAACCGGGTTCCAGCAACACTCTTGGGACGTTAACTGCTAGTTCAAGTTTGTCGAATCTGAGCAATTATTATAGAGATAGTCCGGAAGTGGCAGATCGAGACAGAGGGTCCAGGCAGAGGGATAGAAGCAGGAGTCCCACTTTAAGGGAGAGATCTCCGATGTGCAAGGATGACAGGCTCTATCCTCCGACGATGCTCCAGGCTGGACCTAGCAACACCATCGGATCGCTCAACTCGGGCATGTCGAATCTAGGCAGCTACTATAGAGACAGTCCGGATATGATCGAAGGCAGAGACAGGGAGAGGGCGACGAGACAGAGGGACAGGAGCACTAGTCGCTCACCGAAGAGGGAGGACAGTCCGCAGAGTATAAGAGCGGATAGCGACGAAGAGAGTATACATGATATCTAGGATTTGGAGGCTGAAACGAAAAAATTATCGAACCGTGTCGAGTTTGATCGCGAGGATCGATCAAACGGTTCGTTCCGTGAGGATTATGATTAATTGAACGTTGACGCGTTTGAGGAATATCAACTTCCAGTGAGTGGCAATGAAGAGATAGATGATCCTTCATAGAGCAGCTAGAAAACGGAAAATCGAACGTCTATTGGCACAATGAGGAACATTGAATAGTTGGTGGGCGAAGAACGAATATTATAGCTATTGACTATGGACAGGGATGTATCTGATTTTTGGTCGATCGATATTTACTAGAATTCACGTCAGTGGACATTGCGTAAACGGTGGATTTGGACGTGAGGTACACAGGAAGTGACATGGCACGGGACGTCCGGGATTCCCTAGATAATGAGGACGGAGGAAGTATTATGTGGTTAACCAAAGTTTCGCGATTTGAACATTTAACTCGACGGTGAAACAGTATTCATACTCGATGTAAACTCATAGTCGACGGATTTATCGTAACGCTCGCACGGATCGTGAATCTCACCGGCGAAACGGTAAAAGCCTGTCGTTGAACGACGCGAGGCTGCTTTCCTCGGTGTAAATAAAGAAAAAAAAGAAACACTATTCACCTGTCTGGGAAGGGGTAAGGGATAAAGAATAGGTTCGAGACTAGACCTACCATCGGGAGCGGCTGGAGTCGCGCCAGGAAACGGGCCGATCGCGCGCACGAACGCGAATCTACAATTAATATGACATTAGGGGGAGCCTGCCTGCGGGGGCAGAAATCCGAAATGACACGAAATTACACCCGGTGGCTGAATAAAAAGAGGAACAGGACTGTTCGAATGACCCGTGAAACTGGCACTTTGCCGTTCGAGGGGAATCGGTGAATTGACATCGACGCGACTCCTCGTGAACGACATGGGACGGGAATGGATCCCGTTTGTAAATACTGCTAGTTTAATTCGCCGTGAACGCGACGTCGGTATAATTTTCGCGCGGCCGGCGGAACAACAGTTGTAAATAGCCGTCTACGTTTTGAGGACGAAGTCGTATCGTAAGTCGTCGAATAGGCCGGTTGGACGAGTCGAGAATCCGCGGGTATTTCTAGAGCGTAAATCGAAGCCAACCGTGATAACAAGATATTCCGAAGTATTTTTCAGATTCCAGTATACGTAGAAGAACGCGGTGGACGTGTTCGACCCGTCAGACCGTTGCGATATTCATTATCAGAAACATTTCAATGCTTTGCCCGAGTTAAGTCGCGCTTTCACGTTGCCAACTCTAATTCCTTGCTATTTTTAATAACAATTAATTAGTCATGTGTTTATACAAGAGAATTAATATTATTTCCAATGAGGAATTATAATTACTTTGGATGTAAAATTATTAAATAGCGTTCTTAGCACTCAGGTTATTCAGCATTGGAAAAAGGGGCTTAACCCCTTCCGGTAAAATGACGAGTTTAGCTCGTCATTAGGTTTATTATTAAATCGTACCGGAAGGGGTTAACTTAGGATTTTTTTTAAACGAAAAAAGTATCGGATTTGACATTGGGGACACGTCACGCGCTCGCCGAAGAAATACCAGTATTATGAATGTATAAAATTAGGTTGAAACCAGGTGTGTACGAAGTAAGGCGAACACTTTTGGTCCCACGGTACGTATCGTGCGACTCAGTTTCAAGAAAATACAGCAAGAGGTACTTAGTATAAAACCATGCTTTGTAAAATAATGTCTGTATAGCGAGAATTATTATATGGAAAATACATTATACTAAATTTAACGCTTTCGATTTCGTTATTTAATTCCATCAATCCACTCCTCCCTATAATAAGTTCGTTAGTATTCATAAAGTTATATGTAGATGCTATCGATACGGACAATGTAGCAAGTAACGTCTCGATTGCTTGTCTGTGCGCAAAACGCTCGTAACAAGTAAACGTAAGCGACTTTTCATTATTTAGACGATTATCTCATCAGCGTAAAGTTTAATTGAATTCTTGAATTAACACTTTCTTCTCGCATACGGACCGGAGGCGATGGCAGGTTGAAATGAAAGGAAGAGAAGGTGTTTCTTATCGCGATCGAACCGATCGAATTCCTTCGTATACATCGATTATTTCCCGACAACAGATTGGTCATTAAACGAGCCCTCTCCGAGCTGTTTACCACGCGGCAATGCATATTCCGCGGCGTTCGTGATGTCGGGTTAATGCCTGCGCACGCCTATTTGCATTCCCCATTTACATACGCACACTTATGTAAACCGTTTGATCGCGTTTCGCGTCTTGCGGCTTAAATACATAAGTAAACGAGCCGCGTATCCACTTACGGCTAATCGAGATAGTTGAGTAATGCCTAAGCTGTCCATCGTAGAAAGTACGAAACAAAGCGGAACTTTCATCGGGTAAAATCGCGGATTTTAACGAGGTCTCGCGTGGAAGAATCCCAGCGGTAAAGTCGGTCGTTACCGTCTGTTCCTCGTCTTCATTACAAGCCAGAAATTTTCGGCACCCTGGCCGAAGGTGGGTAATTTGCAAGGAGGTAAAACTCGAGGAGCGTGACAGCATGCTCCTCGAGGCTTTAATCGCGTTTGCTTATTTCCGGCGTTGGTCAGCCGACGCAGCAATTATGTAGGAGCCAGCCTCGGAGCGCTAACCGTCGCGAAGGGCTTATTTTATTCCTATTAGGGTAAAACGGGTAGCCAGAGCGTCGTATATCCCCAATTACCTGAAATTAATTCGAGCCCCGTTAGCGGTGGCCCTCTGATATTTTTTCAACAGCTACGTAGTCTTAACGAATCTCAATAAAGTATGAATTCAATTAAAAAAATAAGAATTCATTAACAAATTTATAGACATTATATACATTTTTTACTCTTTTTTTTTATAACTGCATAAGATCTGTGATCTGTCCATACGATACACTGTGGGATCACGTAAACGTTTTGTTGCTTGCGCGCAACACGTGTTAATTAACGAGATAGACCTGTGTGGAAAGAATAATAATTCGATTCTCGTAGGAAGTAGCGATTACGTGAGACGTTCGGACAATCGTTGACGGGTTTCTCAGACGCTAGCGGTTGACAGGAAGCAGGCAACGAGATCCCGGCGATAATTCGTTAACGATCTTCGAGTGAAAGACTCGCGGTCTGGAAAGTGAAATACATTTATCGCCGTTCTTCCATAATGGTTTTCCAGCTTTAAAACGAGAGTCGACTTCCGTGGGACAGCGGTTTCAGCGCGTAACACGCTGTTAAATGTGTTCCGAGCCGAACGTGTGCCTCGTAAAACGGTCGAAGAAAGCTTGGCGCGCACGGTTTGCATAATTGCGGCCCGAGAACGGATACGCTTATTAGCTGAAAGCGGGTAGGAAATCACAGTTTCGTTTTGTATTATTTTTAAGCGAAGGTTCCACGCGGTTCGTTTCCCGAAGGTGGTTGGAAACCGAAGAAGAAGAAGGGACTCGGGCTGGGAGAGGATGTGGTTAACCCACGGTCAAATCGAGCTTTTGCCGGGCTTCTGCATCCTGAAACTGGCGACAAAAGAGAATCACCGGATAACAAAAGTACGCGCTCGTTACACTGCCCCCGCATCCTGTCCTTTACCTCCGTTGTATTTTCGATCCAAACCGCACGGCCTGTCTCCTTAACCAGTATCTTTGTACGCTGACGTAGTTACAATACATCGATCAATTGAAATTGATTAAAAACCAACTAAAATATAATGTGTAAACATGTTCGTTTTGAGAAGTCACTTTGAAACAAGTATAGCCAAGATCGTAGAAGATTGCCACTTTCTTAAACTGTGCAGAGTTGTTAGCTTATCAAGAATCTACGCTCAGTGAGAGAAGCCGGAAAGCAATTAACCGACACGCTCATTTAATAAAATGCAAATAACTGCTGACCGATCGATCGATTACTAACGACAGGTACAAGCGGTAAATAAAGTTATTTCGGGGACAACGTGGATTGCCGCCAGCGTTCCGCTTGTACCAAGGGGAACTGGTCGCGAAAAAGGTGTCCGCGAAGAAAGGGGACGCTGAAGAAGGTTCGTGGCGAGGTAAGAGCGTATAATGTGTCCAAAAGGCACCTGCCTCTTTCGAGGCAACTCACTATCTTCCCATCGAACGGTCTCGAGAAAAGGAGCTAGACTCGAGTTAGCCGATGTTATCTCATTCCGAGACCAGCGAACCACTTATATCGTTAATTGCTCCCACTTCCGGCCTCCCTCCTCCCTTCGTCCATCTTGCTCCTACCGCTTTTATCTGTTGCGTGCACTAAGAGCGCGCGTTGCGCCTCCGGTTAAACTTCGGGAAGACGCGCGCACGGAAGCTCATGCCCTTTTAAGCCTTCGTGTAAGGCAAATGTTCAACTACAATGTACCCTTACGATTAATCGTCCTGACTACAGAATTTATCGTTATTAAGGAAAATTCTAATTAGACGGCTTAAGGAAAATTTCGCGTATCTTTCATACATAAAAAGCGTAGTAATTGAAACTTGGATGGTAAGTGTACGACGCGAGACTGGCGTAATTAATTGAAGAATATCCAATGAACCTCATTCCTCGCCCCGCTGTGGCGAGCTCGAGTGTAAAATCAGTGTGGAGCGACGACGATTAACCTTAATTTATGCCGGATTTTACGGGGGAACGTTAAACAGTTAACAAATTGGCAGCGGAGTTCCATTATTCCCAGATCTTGAAGCTCCGCTGCCTCTCCCACCAGCGTAACGAACGTAGTTTTTACGTACTAGTTAAAAAAAAGTTTGCCATAAGCATGCAAACGACTGCTAACGAATGCACAGATTTTTATGCAAATAAAACCTTTGTTGTATCGATTTAAAAAGTTTCAGTATTGCGTTCAGTAAAATTTTGATGTTCTGCGTAGTTTTACCAGCTTACACGTTAAGTACATGCATTCTTTGTATTCGACTTTTTCTATAAATCTATAAAAACTGAAGTTTATTAATGAGAACGCAGGGGGCGGTGAGAAAAGATGAATCTGAGAGGCGATTAACTGTGATTTCGCCTAATCGGTTGTCGAAATGTCGAAACGCTGTACAAGGTACCGCGGCATTCCTGCTGGCAACGTGTTAACGATCTTTTCTTTTTCCACGCGGAGATTCGTCGAAGAAGATTAAGACGAAACCTGTTGGTCGAGTCCCGCGTGACAGGATGAATCGGGGAACCAGAAAAAGGCGCTTCGGTAACACGAAGCGCGAACCGAAACGCTTACTCGCGCAAACGAGCGCGTGTTCAAAAATTAGCCTCCAATTTTCAGAAAGATCGCAACTCCACCCGTGTTCAAATTTTCACGTTTGCTCGCTTATATGCTTACACATTTTTTAATCATTGCCTGAACCTAGTTCAACGCGAATGACTTTTCGCGCGTTGGAAAGTGAAACCCTGGCCGCATAACTCACGATTAAGGATACAATAAATTATGTGATACACGAGCAAGTGAGGGAAGCGTTATCGTTAATCGAATCCTTTAATTGCACTCGGATAACGCGGATAGCGCGTGCAGGTGTGCCGAAAACGATATAATCGATGGTAGCCCGTCATTATCGAGTATCGTGTATTATCGACGTTCATCAATGCTGATCGGCGAGATTTGTCGCCCCGCATCGTTACCTACTCGATGACAAATCATCCGTCCGGCACGACTCGGCGATTCCCAAACGCGATATTCTAATGCCACCCCTAGTTACCTTCGTTAACTCGATGAGAAAAGCTCGCACTTGCATCAACTCGTGTAATTAAGTCGTTCGCGAACGAAGATAAGCCGAGACGCATTAGCCACGGCTCCTTGCTTGATCGCGCGTCATTTTTCCTTGCATTTCTTAATCGCAAAATCGATTCTTATTACTTCGGTAGGAAGCACGTGGGCGTTTATGCAATTATTATATGTTGAAGTGCGTCAGTAGCAGGCTGCAGATTTGTATGCAAAATTTACAATAAAAAAGTCTTGTTCGCGTGTGAGAAAAAAATAATTCATTTCGCTTCTGAAATAGTAATCGTAACAGTAGGTGCACGCGTTTCCGCATCTGATGCGGTCGCATTAAGCTAATGAATTATCGTCGTCGAATCGCGATAACCGACTGTTTAGCCAACAGTTTTCTCGAATTTACGCGAGCGTAAAAGGGCGCCCTACCGATATATTTTTAAGAGAGTCTTTCGAAGAGGCACATGGTCCTTGAATTTAAATATTGTAATTAAGAGAAGCGTAATCGAGGCTCGAGCTTCTTCGAGCATCCGTTTCGGTGGGCGAACTTCGAGCATATGGCCGGACAATTACCACGGGGACACCGTTCCCGCCTTATCTTTCTGTTCGATCCCGACCATTTTTCGGGGCCCTTTCTGCTCCGTTCGGTCGAAGTTTCCAAGGGTAAACTTCCCTCGTAACGTATTTTTTTTCTCGAGAAATCTTGTACTGTTTTCACAGGATTGAGCGTTTTCCTGTGTTTCGGCTAATTGTTTCTCTGATTGACGAGAGGGGCGAGACGTAATCGGTTCCATTCAAGATTACGCGTGATGAATGTCTCGGGGCAATAACGTTCGGCAGCGAAGATAGAATCATTACTTAAACCGATACGCTTGGTGGTTGGTAGAAACTGTAAGTACACAGCGTGGATGCCCGGTTTACGTGCGTAATCCCGTGGTCTCCAGCGGCGGTAAATTGATAAAGTGGGTGACAAGTCGTTAAATCACCGGCAGGTACGGTCATCGAGATGCGATTGCATGTGCAGTCGCACTCTCGCGTGCGCGCGCCGAAGAGGAAGAGAGGCGGCTGGCGCGTGAGAGGAGAGAGAGAGGGTGAAAGGTTGGAATCAGATTTAGCAATCGACGATATATTTGAACTATCAACATTTTTGTAACTTATCGTTTTAACGCGCGCGGGAACGACATTTGCATACGCGTTTCGTAAATCATTTGTAAAATACGCGGCCGGGAATTTACGACTTTCGCTCGCGAATGCTTTATGCTCGCGGTTGCCTGCATTTTTTTTTTTTTTCATTCTCCCTTCTTGGGTGAACGTTCCCTCTCGTTACAAAAGTCCCTCGTTAGCTGGCATCGCGTAATCTTGTTTAGCGAAACGGCTCGTGGGTTGTTTCAGGAAATTTCGTTGCCGACTTGAGGCGAGCCGCGATAAATTCGCGTCGTGAAAGGGGAAAGTGACACGGAGGCAGGTGGAACTCACTCGGTGAGAACGCGGATTGTTTACCTGGCCCGCCTTCCTGCGGATGTCGCGATTGGTGTCGGGCTAAATCACTGGCCACATTTTCACCCCTACTTGTGCTCGCCGGTTACTATTACGACTGCCTCGTACGCTTTCTCTTCCCTCCGCCTTCACATGACCAAATTTTCATCTTCGTTGAAAACGGTTCCTCTCTGGCAGAAAGATTACGCGAGGGCAGTTCCATTTGAAGAAATTAGCAGGTGGGTCGCGTAAAAGCCACAGCTGCCACGTAGCTAATTTTTTCTTTTCTCCACGCAACATTCCCTCGAAACGCGCGATGGAAACAGGATTCGTTTCTTTTCAAATCGACAACAATTACTATCATCTTAAGAGATGACTCGACGAATGAATTCAAGATCACATTATCCACCGAAACGAAATAACAGACCGTTTGAAAAAAGTAAATCTAGTAGGAAACGAGATTTCTTCACATTTCGTCGAATTGACACGAGTAATTTTGAATTGAAACAGCATATGCGATAATTATCGAGAGGGGAAATGACCAACCGCAGTTCTGGGAAATCGTGAGAGGCGCAGATTCAAAAGTCGGACGCTCGATGATGGATGGAAAATCATTTAGGAAAGAAGCTGTAGGGTCTCGCGGGGAGGACTATTAATTACGACAAAAGGGACCGCGTTTCGGCATCGAGTGTGTAAGCGGCGTGGCTGAAAAGAGCGAACGATTAGTTACTTTAACCAAATTATCTCGCGGACAATGGGGCCAACAGGTGAGAAGTCTTCTTCTCCTTCGGGTTTCGATTCCGGAAGGGCAACGATCCAATATCCAGTCGTTCGATTCCAGTAAGAATGGATTGAACGAAATTGTAGAACCAACGTGGTATTTGAATTCGGATCATGACGAAACGATGTTCACGGTGGAACATGGAGAGATATCTTCTCATTCATCGGAGTCGAAAGTCTTCCGGAAAATGACGATGATGAGCAGAACGATGTTCGTTGTGGTAGCCGAAATCGGTAGCCAAATTGAGCGCGCGTTTTGAAGAACAGGTATGATAGGTTATCCAATATACGTAGAGGGACGTCGTGTTCGAGACGGTTGCAGGTCGTTTCCCATTGTGTCTCGAGTGGACAGGATGATCGTCGCTCATTTGTTTCCTGGCGGGACGTACAGCGAAGAGGCGTCAAGAGACCAACAACAACAACCGCAACGAGAACGAGGATGACAAGGAGCGGCGGACAAGGCTGCCTGTAATTTCATACGTCAGCGCCGAATATTAATTCGAATTCCTACCGAAGGAAGACCCGCTCTCGCGGAGAATCGAAGCGAGGCGAGCGGAAGAAGAGGAGGGCCGGGGCTGGGGGAGGCAGTTTTTGTCCGGTAAATGAAATATCTTCGGTAGCCGGGCGTCCCGCGGCGATCGAGTTCGCTTCCACCAGGCTTTTGTACCGGCATTGGATTCTTCGGGGACTCCCCGTAGCGGATAAGTGGAATCATTTCAACGATCCACAAGGATCGACGCCGCCGCTACGCTCGACTACTGAACACCGTCTCTAATACCGCCTTCGAACACTGTTCGAGGGATCTATCTTCGAAATTGGATCATTTTTACTTCAGTACTCTCGAAACTTCGATCTACGACCGAAGCGCATTCTCACACGACTTCTTCTCTAAATGAGTAACTCGTTGAAGACGGAAAAAGGCAAACACATTTTGCCTTTTCTGCAATGTGAAAATAATTCAATTAATTGAAAGATGCACTCGGTTTTTGTTAATGACCGAGAGATCGAGAATTTCTTTCTGCGGATGATAACGGACAGCTGCTTATTGGTAGCTCTTGACTTTTACATTTCACGTCGTGATCTTGTTTCGCACTGTGGCTTCTGGTCGTTATTAGGTCCGATCGCGGCAGATATCAGAAAAGCAAAAGGGAAAGATAATTAAGGCGATCCCGTGGTAAATACTCTTACACACACGTGTAGCGAATATCGGGAAGAGCGCATATCCCGTGACACATATTGATGATGCTAGCACTGCCGTCTTTTAACTACCACTCTTTCCTGTTTTTTTATTTCATTGCCGGCGGATAAATATTTTTGCGAGAAAGAAAGAGCACATGGGTACGCGAAAATCACGAGCGTCGTAATTCTCGAATCCTTTGCTGCGAGAGAAAATTGCTCATCCCGGGCGGTGACAGACGTCACTCCGGGCACCCGAACCGGACGGGCATTTCCTGTTGCGCACGCCGCCGCCGCGCCGGATTGGAAAAAATAAAGTTTAATAGAAATCTGCATACGGAACATCAGAGACTCCTCGGGTCGGAAAAAATTATGATTAATTCGCGAAATAATAGCTGCTCGCTAAATGCTGCACCGCGTTATATAATACGCGTGTATTAAAGATAAGCGTATAACGCGATGACACGTATTGATGATGCCCAGCGTCTCCTCGCTCCTCAAAGCGGTTACACTGCCAAGGGAGAGAAGAACGAGGGATACGACCGCGGCAGTAGAAGAAGACGATTTGGCAGCGTGCCGGTTGTTAATTTTAATTACAGAAATAACAAAGCGAAAAGTTTCGCACCCAATCCTCGGCGACTTCTGATAAACGAGCCCGGCACGAAACCGTGAATTACGAATTGGACCGAGCTCCCGGCAAAACCAGCTCCTAATGCCAAATGTTTTGCGAGCTATTAACGCTATCCGATTTCTCTTCTCCCCATTATCCGTCCTCCTAACTTCTATCGTATACTACTTAAGCCCATTTGCATCGTTACCCTACGTATGCATAATTATTTTACGAAATGTAGCATCATGTAATTGTATCAAATATTGTATCACCCATTAGAACCATTATTATGTGAAATACTGTATTATAATTATTTATGGCTCCCAGTGGATGATGAAAATCACTTATTTTTTAGAATAAGTGAACAGACACTCTTTACCAAAGTCGAATGGCAATCAGTAACAGACACAAGAAAATTGGTTTCTAGGAAAAGGATCGTGTTGTTCGATCCTTTGAAGGACCTTCCGACGGGTTTCCAGGCTGCTGCGGAATAATTTGTCAAACTTGTCACCGAGACAGCGACGCGAGCGTGGTTTGGCCTAATGAAGCGTCACGAAATTCCTCTGCGAAACACATTGACGATTTATCCGGCCCATTGCTCCCGACCAGGGCGTTATGGGAACGGTCTTATTTCACGGGACGTTATGACGTTCTTAGCTCCCCACACCTCCCATTCCCCTTTTTGCAGAAACACGTCGGCGTGCTGATTCTCAAGTCTCCTTGGACCATTAAATTAATTACTGTCGTGTTCGAAAGCGAACGATGTTCCAGTTAACGTTAGCCTGATCGCTCCCTTCCGTGGATTTTAATTAGCGAACGCTGAATTATGCACCGCGAGGTGCAGTTAGAAATTAATGGCTGCCGTTAATTCGCAAAGTCAATAGTGTGAATTTCCGAGCGCGCGGGACAGTAGGCGAGACGCCGATGGTTACCGGGTTTAATTGGATTAATGGCCGCGATTAATTAAAACTTACTGCCAGGTTGGGAAGTCAATTAAGTCGCGCGATAAGAACGCGTCGAATCCATCTCTGTACCTGTTCCGACGTCGATTCGGTAAAGGATTCGTTTGCATCTTGGAAATACGCGTCCGTACGTTGATGTTCACTTAACAAGCAGCTGGCCCTAAGTGAAATTAATCGACTCCGATAAGTTAGCATACAGATAGCAGACCGTGAAGGCAAGTAACACGGGCCACCGCCCGCGAGCGCGTGTACGCGTGTGCGTGAACGAGGTGGAACGGTGGTGTATGGGTGCACTATCCCCGGTCGCCTGCATAAAAGGCCAGGTCCGCGCATTGCCTTTATGATGCAAAGAAGGCCAACATTAGCCGGTAACAATGGCTCGAACAGCGCCTCAGCCACCCCTCCCCCCTCCCGCGACACCCCTTCGGCGCCCCCGCGGCTCTTACAATTTTTTTACCTTTGGTAACAGGCTTGTTAAAGTAATAACTCTAATTACACACCGTGCGAGTACACCTTCTCACCTTTTTGAATGTACTGGAGCGTCTCGTATCCCTTTCGGTACCCTCTTCCATTATTTCGTATCGTGCCCAAGTCGAACCAGTTCCTGTTACTCGCATCCGGTGCAAAATAATGTTGAACGGTCGGTTATGCGCATAATTCATCTGTTAATCGCCAAGGACAATGCCTGACTAATTTACTCTTTTATACGTTTCGATCGACGTTTACTTGGTCTCAAATCATTTGCGAGCTCCTGACAATAGGCTTGTATAATGTTGTCCCGAAATACAATATCTTGGAACAGGAAGTGAAAGAGAAGAGTGTCACGAGCAAAGGTCCTCGTTTGAAAGGAAGAGCTGTCGGTAGGTGGGCAAACAATTCGTTTTTAAATCCAATTAAGTCGAGCTTCAAGTCGGTCGGCGGTCGCAACAATAACACTTTACCCTTTAGAATGCGGTGGCGCGGTTGCTTAATACCGCATGTGCCACGCCTCCTATCCTCATCCCTTCTTCCTTACCCTCTTGCTCGACTGGCCAAACCCCACTCCATCTATCGCCCTTTTGTTTCGCGGTTCATTTGTCTTTCTTTCTCGTCATCCTCTTTACTCCTACGACTTCCTCCCTCGCTCTCTCTTCGTATCTCCTGTTTTTTTCATTTCTCCTCTCTTTCTCTCGTTTTGCATCGCGCTTTTCTCTCTTTTCTGACTGGCTGGCGCAGCCCATTCTGACTCCGATGGGGTCCTCCGGCAGCGTTACGGTCGACTCGTAGCCCCCGAAAGTACCATAAAACGATAAATTAAGCTACAGAGAGTAAAGATGACCGTGAAGGCATCACTCACAGTGTACCGCACATTATTGTCGATCGATGACGAAGATGTCATTCCGAGATGCCTTCCTAACGTCATTCGTTTGGCCAAGATTTACGGGGGTGTAGTATGATGCGCTTTCACTTTGCTCGTTGATACACAGAAAGCATAAAGAATGCATTTCATGTAGGGAAATGTGCAGAAGATCAAAGATATAATACACATCATTTCTTAAATTGGCAGCACGAATGTTTTATTTTCTAAAAATATATCAATGTATCTTCAACGTGGAAGATTGGAACAACTAAAAAACACGGTCTTTTATTGTGGATTGGTTGATTGACCACGGACATACAAGTCCTGATTCCCTTTTGAGACCAATAGTAATTGGCCGAATCGAACGTCGTGCTCGACGATTTTTCTCGGTACGGTCATTGTCCACCGAGTTGCGGCAGCATTTAATTTTCGGCGAGCAGTAATAATGATAATTTAAATGATAGCCCGCGGTCGATCACGATTTCCAATTGATCATTCCACGAAATCGAGTGCAGTCGTTACGGACAAATCTGCACCGCCAATTAAATTAATAGTCGATTTCGCCACGATCTGTCATTGCCGTTGTACTTTATTTTTCAGGTAAAAAAAAAAGGACGATAATCCGAAAACGGTTGGCGGAACGGGATTCGCGTCCCAAAGTGCATAAACCGAAGGAAGCGAGCTTGAAATGTATCATTATCATTGGGCAAAACGTATTACCCCATAATCGCGGAGAACGATCCGGCAGAGACACTTAATTTTCGCCGACTCGTCCGTGGCCTCGGTATGTATCGAGGCTCGTTCGAGAATTGATAATAAGGAGTCCCCCCGATGCGATGATTGCGGCCACGACGACGACACGAATCGCTCGCAATCACGAGCAGCCCTTCTTTCCACGAGTCAAACGCGATCGAGCGGTAATTACGCGTTCTCCTTTGCCCTTAATAACGACGACGAAACAATCCCGGCCATTTAATTTCCAGGTCTCCCCCCACGAGTCGGTGCGAGGGAGGACTCCAAGGGGAGACGAACGTTCAAATGACAGTAATATCGTTGTCTTGTGGTTTTGTGCACCACGGCCTGATTATAGCCCACTTCCGCCGCGTAAACAACGGTCTCGGGACAAACCTCTTTAATGGCCTTTACCCTCTTCGCGACGCGACGCATCGGCCAGCTGACCGAATCTATTGTATTTGAGTAAATCGTACCAACTATCGTACACACTACTGACTTTATACTAGCCCTCATGTGACAAGTAGACTGAAGATTTCTATGTAAAATAATACTATTGTGATAACGATTTAAAAAATGAAATACAGATTGAAATTTTTCTTTTCAAATCAAGAATGTTGACGTGCTTTTTTGTAATGTTCAAAAGAATAATTGACATGCACCTTGAATAGTAAAATAAATTTTAATTTAAATTTGATTTTTTAAACTGACATCATAAATGCTTTATCTTGTAGTCTAATAATAATAAAGAAAAGATAACGAAAAATTGTGGCTTAATAATTTATTTTAGCTTGCCTTGATTCCAAGCGCAGCTGCATCTAACGTCCAATTACGCTAAGGAAGGAGACTATCCTGTGCGCGGCACGCGTTAGCTTAAAGGTACCAAGCTAATGAATTGTATTCCACTTTGGTCGGTCCGAAAGGTATAATTCCGTCCGTGTGTCCACCTAATTAGATGGCGACATCTGTGGCTAGCGGCTCTCAAAGGCCCTGGACAATTATCACTTACCGCGGCAAACTTAATTAAATTTACAGACTGAAAAACGAAACGGAACACGGCGTCGCAGACCGTGTAAATTAAAGTCGTCGAAATTATCGTCGAAATTTATTGGCTAACACTACGCACCGTTCCGATCGGCAGATAACTGGATCGTTATCTCTGATTCGACTCGATTGGAACGCGTTAAAAAACGGTATCAAGACGCGTTCGAGAGTTCGATAAGAATCTGCAAATTTTATGCACGTGTACGAAAATATAAAGAATGCATACGATTTGTAAAAAGGAAATCAAGAATAAAATTATTTGGTTACTTCAAAAATCTCGATCTCGATCTCATTTTTTAAATTGATATCACGAAACTTGTATTTCGCACAAAAATCTGCAGCCTACTGATAAGCATCGGAGATGGTCCGGTTTATTACACGCCTAGTCTGCGATCCTACTCGAGACGCTCTCTGTAATTTTGCACTAATCTTACTCGCGCCGCAAGGAGAAAATGTTATCCGCGCCAATCGCGAACGTAATCTCTCTATCTATTAGGCACAGAGGACGAGCCGCGTATCTGCGAACTTTTGATCTTACCATCGCCTATTACATCACGCGTGTGACTCCAGCGAAATCACGAGTCTTTACCTATCTAGCAATCTTTCGTACGCATTTCGTTGTATATTTTCGTTGGAATGTATATAATCGTTGACTCGATCGCAAAAGGCGTGTAATATTCATGTACACTGTCGTCCATAAATATTTGGCCAGTTAATAAAAGATATAACTCGAGGAAATTTTTATGTAGGAATGATTATATGATAATTGCAATATTATTTTTTATAGAACGAATCTGACTAACACATTCTCAGGATTTTCCACAGCGAAGGAATACTTTATTTAAATCTTATGCACAATAATCTACCTATGTTGCCTATGAATGCTCACTACTCTTTTAATAGCCACGCACGTGGAAACGTGAAACTATTTTCATTAATCGAACGGTCGACCTCTGTGGTACAAATCTTTTTTCTCTTTTAATACGTGCACCTTGGCTACTCCCCTTGTAATTTATGGAAATTGAAATGGAATAAAGAACAACTGAAATCGTAAAGAAAGAAACAGCTGAATTATCGTCAAGGATGAACCAACCCTTCGATGCTATCGACGCAACGTTTATGCATGGATCAGCGCAGGTGCTTCTTCTTCCTTTTAGAAGCAATTTACAACCGAGTTTCAATGCCCAAACCTGCGGTTACGACACGTGCTAACGGCTTCAAAACCTTTTCCTTCAAATCATCAAACCAATTTTCTATTCGGGATAACTAGAAATTAGTTTTTCGATAATCATTCACGTTACACCTGGGCCAGGTATTAAACCAAGTAGTTTCCATCAAACAACTTTTAAAGAACTGTCTATGGCGTTTTCTGCTGACGATTTTCTCGGCACATTAGACCAGTTACGAGCGCTTTGTCGTGGTCGCAGCCGCGTTAAAATCGAGCCGGGCCCGGTTATAAGCCGTGTGACAAATTGGCGACCGTTAACCGGACAAACGCGCGGACCCGTGGCTATTGGAATCGAAAATTTGCAATCCTTTATTTAGTCAACAAGCTGGAGGGTCACCCGGTTCCTCCTTTTGTCGCGACACCCTCCATTAGACCCTGGTCTGCCCTAAAGGCTAGTTCACCGCACCTCCCTGGAGAGTTTTCTCGGTCCGATTCCACGATCTGTGAACGATTCGTAACGGACAAGAGTTTGCGGAGAAAGCTCTACGCGATGACTGTGTAATATTTTCTTCTTAAAGAGTCACGTTCCTCCCCACTGTGAATCTATTTGCAAGTTGCTAATGATGATTGGGAACAAGCTTAATTATCCAGAGAATATAAAGCGCGTTAAAACATTTTTAAAAACTAAAACTTTTTTTATACGATATGTATACGATGCGCGGTGGAAGGGATCGTGCTGCAACGGATGTTTAATCTTCATAGAATCCTGGTTTCTCGGCAGGCATGTCACGGTGCCGTGCTAATCGTTCGAGACGGGTCGACACTCGCCTCGTTTTCTCGTAAAGAAGCGAGGACGAGTGTGCCGGTTTCACGATCCCGATATCACGATTTCACGTTTACATACGTGTGCCTGGGATCACCGAAGTGATCATACTGGCCCGATCGTGTTACGGGATCCCCGTCCCTTCCAGTTCGTTCGGCCAGATTTCTTGCATGATCGCACCCGAATTCGTCCATCACGAGGACAACGATGGACACCTTCCTTCTCCATTCATGTTCACCATGTATATTAATGATTCTCTCGTTATCCCGGTACGCAGACATTCGCAATTACTACGCATCAATCCTCTTCAATCGAACCTACTCCGATAACTTCGATTTACGCCTATCCCCGAGCCAATCTCCGGACGCGGTGAAACGAGATTTTCGAACTGGTTACGGCCGCGATATTCGATAAGGTTGTCGTCCGCGAAAAATCGTTCTCCCGGATTCCACGTAATCCAAGGATTTCCGAACGCATACCGTGGAAGCCTCTTACGGAGTTCCACGGGTTCATCCTATCGGAAGAGACATCGTGGACCTCCCACGTCGGAAATACGATACGCGGGACCCGGGTGACGATCCCGATCGCTAATTGACCGTGCCGGCCTCGGCGATGATCTTTAAAAACACCCGTCCGCTCGTAATTGCCCCAGACGTGGGACAGCGTATCGACCTAATTTAATAAGCCACGCGAGTGCCGAATAGGTGTAATCTTCCCATAGAAAAATGTTCCCAGACAACAGTCTTATTCGAAGACTAACTAAAAATCTTGTATCGTGTCACTGTTGCATCATAAGTTTTGGGACACTTCTCAAATATTGCCCATCACACGATCTGGCAAATATTATAAATTAGTGACCATCAAAGACTCTCTCAACTGAATCATTAAATAAATTTTCAATAAAATCGTACCTCAAATAACAGGCCTTCCTCTGATTATTCATAAAAATATCACAAATTTTAATTTATGTGTACAGGATGTTGATACGACGATATGGCACGCAGCTAAAGGTGTCCGGCGTGGGAATAAGGGTGAACAAGGTGCAATACTCTTTTTAAGGGTCCGAGAAAGGAATTCGACGATTGTTTTCTAACGCAACCGCACGATATTCAGCACGGTAGCAGAACGGTCCGTCGCGTCAGCGCGAATACCACGCAATCATGGCGAATTACTCGACTGATTGGATCGTTTATGCTGATCCTTTGATCTCATCCTTTGCCCTGCGCCTCTTATATTCCCCTCGATACCGTGGCTCCTCGGGTCCGTTAGAGTTTATCTTTCGCCAAATAAGGACGGAATAAAATAAGGAACGGTGCCCATTCGTGGATCGGGCTGCGGTCAGGGACAATCACCCGGCGAATTACCGATATGATTGCTACTGAAATATTCTCTGCCGACAAAGGTCGAAACGTCTGAAACGCATCGAACAGAGACTCCGGATAGAATCATTTTTCTGTTTGCACAGTGGAGATAAAAATAATCCATAACGGTCACATTATTGCTACTTCCATTCCGTTTTTCTTTTAGAGTAAAACGTTCCACTCTCGCGATATTAATCCTTTAAACAAATTAGAAAACGAGATAGACGACTGTACAAAAAAAGGATGTCATCGCTCTTCCCTTCCGTGTCTTATTGTCAGGAGGTAATTTTCCAGTAAATGGCAATAGTTCATTCGAGAATGATAAAAGTAATGGCGCGACGTGAACTCCCTCCTTGCTGTCATTAGCTGCTTTATTATCGCGTATCACACGGGTAGACTGCGCTCGTTATTGCCGCCGTTAAACAAGAGCGAAGGACTAGAACGAAGCTGAACTCCACTCGCCGTGAATTAACGCGAGCATAAATTCCCATAGACACCTCCTTAATCGGCGTGTTCCTCACCTAACCACCCCTCGCCCGCCCGCGCCTCTCTTCGCGTTCGCGTCGGTGCCGGTTTGTACATTCATGCTACCATGAAGACATTGCTGACAATACCGGCTAATGCATGATACAGTAACTGATACAGTTATCTGTTCTTAATTGTCTGGCGCGCATGTCGCGGGTTATGGGAGATTTTATGCGTCGATAATGTGAAACCAACCGCACACGTTGCATCGCGTTAACAGTTCACCGTTTGTTTAAATACAACGTTCAGGCCCGAGCATTAGTTATTAACGTATTCAAGACTCCGTTCCCGGGGAATAAATTGAGATATCGCGTTATTAATAGAGTAATCAACATTGAAAATAGTACAGATAAGGAGATATGCATATTAGCTTGCATTTTTCAGTGAAAAGAGTTGATCGTGGAGAACCATTTCGTATGCGATTGAATTTTGTGTATGGCGGTAGGGGGCAGAGAAATTAGCTAGGTCTTTGGTTGCAAGTTTAAGCGGGGAAACCCCGCGGGCACGCAGAAGTATTCGCCGTGATGCGATGGTGGTTGTAGATGGATTCGCGGCAAAGTCGGTGCGGAACGACGGCAATTAATAGCGGGTGCCTATAGGGTGCCTGCGGAAGTAAAAATAAAACGGCACGAAGCTCGCCCCTTTGGCGGCACTACGGCGGCGAGTCATTAAAGCGCTCGGGGGAGGAGGACTGAAAAAGAAGGGGGAAGGCATTGTATAATATCTCGTACGTTACCGCGAGAACGGAACGGTGCTCGTGCACGCGCGCACGCACCCGCGCGCCGCGTCGCGACGCCTCGACCTTCCATTTACATTTTTCTTGTCCCCCTTTTGGCACGAGCCGAGCAAAGTTTCTAATTGCCCCTGATTGCCCGTTGCGTGTTTCTCTCCAAATCGATCGCTGCTCTGTTCAACGTTTCTCCGATCGTTGGTTGAGATCGTTTACACCTAATCGAATCGACTTGATTGTTCATTAGAATATCGCCAATTCGAATTTGTTCATTCGTACTCTTATAACATGTCGCACGGTTATTATGGAGTACGTATGAGGAGCAAGTACGAGGTTCGAGAATTAATTCTCGCGCGAGGAATGTTGATTTGACAGGCGATCCAAGACGAATCGTCCGAAAATGATCCAGGAACGCGGCACGGACGGAGAATCGGGGACTGATCAGGCGCGATCACGCCAGCCGGGCTCGCTTAATGAAGGTAATTAAGTTTTTCTGCATCTCGAAGTCACCACCGGCGCGCGGTTGATGGATGCTTTGGCCGATCTAGACGTAAGTGGTAGCATGCGAGGCGAGGCAGAGGGTGAGGAGGGTAGGTAGGGGCCAAATAGACCGAGAAGACGAATGAAAAATTAGCTGTTCGAGAGCGCGCGTTTTTGCCGCGACCCTTCGTCACTCCCGGCGATTTTATTCCCGCCCGAGGTGTATCGCGTCGATGCACTCGTTGCACCTTAGAAACGAAACGACCCCGACTCTAATCCGATAAATTACGCTTTACGTCTCCTTACGCCTGAGGATTTAAACACCGCGCGAATCCAATTTCCTGCGACCAGAAACTGTGGATTTTTATCAAAAACTAAAACATCTATCAGTTCTATATATTTATTTTAGCAATTAAACACTGAAATACGCATTCTGAATAGGTTTACACATTATACGCAGCATTAACAATTTCCTTAGAAATGCCTGAAATCTTCAGTCTAATATGAGGAATACTCTCGTGCCTTGAACCCTGCTAATTCTGCTAAAGGAGATTGGACAAGGGCATTGCATTTTTGTACACCGTAAATGCAATGTTACGATGATTGCCGAGTTCTCAAAGGGTGGATGAAATCGATGGATTCCAACGGGACGCGAGAACTCAATTTAGCTGGAGTGGAACTCCGAGAGATTAAAACGATTACCGAGATTGAGGAACGAGACAGATACACTTATGAGAGAGAGAGAGGGGAATCAAGAAGTAGGTAGCAGGAATTCTTGTTAGTCGATTACGACATTAGCGGCGGGACCCGTGGTAGCAAGAGAAGAAAAAGGTGGGGTTCACTTTCTGTATTTGTTATTTGCATGCGGATATAGTTTCGCGGGTCGATCCGAGGAACGCGTATATTCGTGGATGCGTGTTGGCATGCAGATCGCTGCCGTTTTATCAATCAGACGGGGAACTCGCTACCCGCGGGCTCGAGGAACGTAGAAAACGCGCATTCATCAAAACAGCGGCGCTAAAACGTGTTCAAAAGCGACGGGGGTCGGAGACTGCCTGGGATCTCGAAAGAAGACATACTGTAAACTTTGAATTATCCAAAGAATTTCTATGACGAATGACTACAGTGATCATATTTTTTTTAGAAAATAAAAAGATCAACTTTGTTTCATTAAAATTGAATAACTTCATAAC